>NW_022145601.1:7519313-7766683 GCF_000002235.5 Strongylocentrotus purpuratus
CTGAATTTTCTTATATTACTGAAGATATGGCGTATACATGTACCAGCAATAACAACAACAACATTCAATAAATATTTAATCTGTTGAAAGCCAGAAGGATGCAATTTTCTAAAAAGCAGATGACATATGATTTTATCTCATAGTATATGGTGAAAGTTGGCTTTTTATCGATGCTCTTGTACAGATGAAGACTACAAAAGGATGCAATTTTCTAAATATCTCGATTCAACCTTCCCAGAAGAATTATTAACCCCAAACATATGGACTGCTTTATTTTTCATGATTTTAAATTGTGTGTTATCCGTTTATATTCAAACTTTAAACAGATAATCAGGTAAGTACCAAAATATTGAATCCTCCACAGCGGAAGTCTGTAACCTCTGCAAATTAACACAGAAAAAGAAAAGGAACACAACGCCCCTTCACATTGCCCGATGATAATCATCCAATCAATCATCGATGGCCAATCAACCAAAGTTACAAACTATAGAAATTTCTTGTCATATTTGTAATGTGAGAGTGTTTCATTTCATGTGATATGGCTACCGGTACTATATTTTTCCACATGAGAGTAGAAAGAATAAGTTAACGTATAGTTTTTCACATTTACCCGAACTGAGCTTTCTCTTTAAAGCTCATCTGTACTAGTTTGGCCAGGGGGATTAGACCTCCCTGCAAGGTCACTGACAGGTGGTTATCTCATCAAATCAGCTCTCAATTAACATTAAAAAAGAGGATCATGGGGGACCAACAGGCACCGATTAGGCATCGTTTGCTATATATATATATAGAGGGCGCAAGTAGCTATAAGTAGTGCAGTGGGGCTTTAAACATTATATCTCAAGACGATAAATAACCATCAAGACCAAGTACACATAAATGTATCCTGCAGGAACATGGGTATCAATGACACTCTAATCAAGCTACCCTGATCCATCATGAATGATTGTAAATCAATACCATGGCCTCTCATGAACTTGTGATTAAACGACAAAGTTCTCGCTGAGGAATGAGATCAAATGCTGATGAAAAATATTACAGATGGTATTAATGATCATGGCATTGGTAACTGTAACAGGGATGAATGAAGTTGCATTTTGTGAAAATTGACTGCATGTAATCATAATCATAATCATCATTATCGCAATCAAAGTCAATGAATATGATAGCCCATGAACTTGTAATTAAACAAGGAAATCTCAATGATGACTGAGATCAAATGCTGATTTAAATACTGATCATGGTGCTTATAAATGGCCAGTCACATCACCAAACCAACTCTAAACTCACTCTAACTGATGTATAACACTGGCCATTATTTGAAGACATTGATGAGAAAAAGATGGAGAGATATACGCATGTAGTCAAGACAATCAAGATAACAACAAATCTTTATGCAATCGTATTTGATCTGCATCATGACTTCCATGAAAACTTTAAAAAGTGATTATAATACCCTTAACTTTAGACAACTACAGGTATAGGGAAGAAAAAGCCACCCTAATGAAAATGGCTTCATTCCAAGAAAACAAACTAGGTCCAAGTACACCTCCTTGGGGTATGACGAAGGGAGACATCCTTTACATGCAGATACTCATTATCAAGGACATTCTAAACAGATTATCCTGATTCTATCTCAGGGGTAGATTGGTAATCAATAGCATGGCCTGTCATGAATTGGGTTCTTGCTTCATTAAAAACATGCCAACGTTTCACAGGCCTCCAAATTAAGCGCAATATCTGGAGCTGGTCTCGAGGCTTCAGGGGGCATCTTGAACTTGGGTTGTGAAGGGCAGGGATTAAAAGTTATTAGCTAACCCTTTCCTACAGTAAGCCTAAAATGTCATTGAACATCATACTACCTCATGTAATTTAATAACAAGTTGTTTCTATCGAGTTTGCGCAAAGTTCTAAGGAATTTATATAACTTTTTTTTTTCTTAATGTATTTCAATATCACTTGTCACATCCACTTACACTGTACACATAGTGCAAATCTGAAAAATTTAGAAAAGATCACATAATAACAAAGGAGATTACTCAATTGATGAAAGTCTGCAGCAATCCAATAGAATAATCTCTATTTGCTTGACGTTTTACAATAGGAATCAAACGTATAATGAAAAAGATAGTTGTTTGAATGATTCTGGCCATGGAAGTTCTGACAAAAAATGTCCAAACCAAACAATCTTGAGTCTACCACATGGCTATTTATAACCATCATTAGTTACATAACTTGGATTGTGCATTGTGCATTGGAATTATGTGAAGGTAATGTCTACAACATGGTTATAATAATTATTAGGTACATAACTTGGATTGTGCATTGGATCCTATGAATTGGATCCTTTTGAAGGCAATGCAGTCGCAGTGTACGTGTGCTTCATATATACAGGTATGTATATCTTACACACTAATGCAACTTTGAATGAAACAAACGTCTACTGTTGTTGTCATTCTCCGACACATCCTCCAGCACATCCTCCAGCAACAATTGCTCTGAGATTAATTTCTAACACCAACAAAGCTTCCAACTTCAACCCTGTGAAAAACACCTGTTCTTAACACTACCCCTACATCTTTAATACTTAAGACCCAAATCAACTATAATCCTCAAACTATATCTTTGATGAAGTTAAAGGGCTATCTTGGAAGGTTTCAATTGTTCAGTCACATGACACTTTCAATTTCGATTTGTCAAGTTTTATTTTCATCAGTTGTTGCCACTCATTGGAGCTCTTTCAGTATTTATTATTTTCAATAAATAATTGAGATTTCCATAGAAATTCAATACATGTCAACCTTTTTTTTTAAATTATTTTGAGATTTCCATCCTTCTCCTGAATCTTTGCGCGGCTAATCGCTCTCCTCCCCCTTAATTTATTCCCCCTATGAAGGGTTCACAAAACAATATCCTTTAAAAATAGTAAAACTTTCACAAGTCACTAGGTTTTTGCGATTAAAAAAAATTCTTGCCATGAAAATGACATTATTTAAAGCCCCTCTGCACTAGTTTGGCCAAGAGGGATTAGACCTCCCTGCATGGTCACTGACAGGTGGTTATCTCATCAAATCAGCTCTCAATTAACATAAGAAAAAGGGGATCATGGGGGACCAATGGTCACCGATTAAGCATTGTTTGCTATATAGAGGGCGCAAGTAGCTATAAGTAGTGGATAGGGGCTTTAAATGTAAGTCTCTAGCCCAGGGTAGACTACAAACATGCAGTTGCTACAGCGATCAATGCACAGTACAGAGGTCAGAAACTCCCCTTAGTATGTATACTTCATGGTGGACTTTGTTTGATATCAAATATTAAACAAATATCGTTTCCATCCACCTGCATTGATCCCAATAAAACAAGAGTAAAATATGAGTTTACTTTTTACTGTAGCAGGAAAAGTAGGACTATGAATGAGAAATTTTAAAAAGCCAAATCATGCAGGATAAGATTTTTAAAGAGTACAGTCAACTAATAAAATCTAGATTTAATGCGTTAAAAGATGGGAGTTGTTGCTACCTTGTTTGGCGTTCAACAATAAGGGATAGAGCAACGTCGATCTGGCGCTGCTCAGTGGCTGCCGGGCTCACGATCAATTGGGCAAAAAGAATTTCCGTTTCGGTTTAATAAAATTTGGAGTTTACTATTAGGCTATTATTATTATTATTATTATTATTATTATTATTATTATTATTATTATTATTATTATTATTATTATTATTATTATTATTATTATTATTATTATTATTATTATTATTATTATTATTATTATTATTATTATTATTATTATTATTATTATTATTATTATTATTATTATTATTATTATTATTATTATTATTATTATTATTATTATTATTATTATTATTATTATTATTATTATTATTATTATTATTATTATTATTATTATTATTATTATTATTATTATTATTATTATTATTATTATTATTATTATTATTATTATTATTATTATTATTATTATTATTATTATTATTATTATTATTATTATTATTATTATTATTATTATTATTATTATTATTATTATTATTATTATTATTATTATTATTATTATTATTATTATTATTATTATTATTATTATTATTATTATTATTATTATTATTATTATTATTATTATTATTATTATTATTATTATTATTATTATTATTATTATTATTATTATTATTATTATTATTATTATTATTATTATTATTATTATTATTAATTATTATTATTATTATTATTATTATTATTATTATTATTATTATTATTATTATTATTATTATTATTATTATTATTATTATTATTAATTATTATTATTAATTATTATTATTATTATTATTATTATTATTATTATTATTATTATTATTATTATTATTATTATTATTATTATTATTAATACTACTAATATTCTGCTTTTATATTGTGCCCAATACATCCATACAATGATGTGCCTAAGCGTTTACAGATATATTATCACCCCGGTTATCGGATTCAGGCTTACCCGCACACAATTGTTTGCACATTTTCCACTCCCTGGGGAACATTTGTGTACGCACACATGTATAACTATATACATGTACTATATCAATCAAATAATCACCAAAAAAAATATTTTATTACTGAAATCTTTACAGGACCTTTATAGACAGACCAATGTGAAAAACAGCTTTGGCTCATATTGACATGCTGTATAAATATTTTTAAATGAAAAAAAAAATGATTACTGCCTTTCTTGAAGATTTTTTTTTAAATAACAAAAAATGCAAAATAAAATGTGTTTCTTAATTAAGATACACTGTTCATTTCGGAACATTTCAATACAAGCTATAACAAAGCAGTTTCAGGCTTTACAGTTTATATGTTTTTTTTCACTATCTTTTCACAAATGTCAGATGATAAATACTTCTTTGTCTGTGTAAAAATAAGACGAAGGTGAATTTCCTATATTTTACGCCAATTTGCTCATTAAAAAATACTGTTCAGTACATTGTCAAACTTGCAACAGAAAATGTCCCCATTTTTCCTCAAAATCCTGAATTTCAGCAGACCGTGTGGAGGCAATTGAACTCCTATTCCCTTCGATTCGAGCATAATATTTTAACATTCAAGATACACAGTGCTATGGGTGGTTTTGCTACTAGAGGTATGGTAATATATATAGCTCCGAAGAGCCTCCCATTTTGCCTCAAAGTAGCCGTATATTTTGCTCTTTCAGGGCATGTGGGTGAATAATGTTCTCCTACTAATGGCCAAATTTCAAAAAGATGAAAAGTACACCTGAAGAAAAATGTTTCTTGAGGGGTTGCTACTACATTTCATATCTTCAATCTCTATTAACAATTCCTTCGATTTAAAATATGCAGTGAATTTCACCTTGGGCACCATTGGATGTATAATGCCATGTAAACTACGGTACCAAATAAGCTGCAAGCAAAAGTCGTCGCTAGTTGCTTAGCAACAAGGCAACCACTGGCAAACACGGCAAAAAAACTAAATCGAAAAATCCACCTCTGTAGTGTGGTTTTTGGAAAACGCTGGCAGATATTCCACCAATATTTTCAGTGTAAAAGCCTCGCTCTCGTAAAAGATTCTGTTTTTTGGTCACGTGACTCTGATCACATGCAGAGCAGTTACAAGTCGTGCATGCACACTACTCAACAAAAAATTGGAATTAGGAAACAACGTTTTTAAATTTGTTTTTTTAGTTGTGTAAATGGCAGTCAATTTTTCAGAATAGTGTTTGGGATGTGTTAATGGGACTATAGAAGACAGATGTGAAAAGAGGTATGTTTAGACAGACAACAAGCTTCTCGTATTATTGCAAGCAATGTAAACACTCACTTGGCTATCGTTCCACACATGAAAGAGTTTTCCAAACATTGTCTGTTGCTTTTAGCACCAAATTACAGAGTTTTGTCTGTTTCAAAAGCATCACTATACGGACTTTCTCTCTCCCTCTCTCTCTCTCTTTTCCTGTCTCTCTCTCTTCCTCTCTCTCTCTCTCTCTCTCTCTCTTTCTCTCTCTATTTCTGTCTTACTTGCTCACTCGTTCCCTCTACCTGATTGCCACTTTATTTTTTCAACCCTCACATTTTCCTTTCTTAACTGTCCTCTCTTAACTGTCACTTCCCACAACCCTCTGAAAAAACTATTTCTTCTAAGTACCGGTATGTTTTTATTCAGTTTTCTGTTAGCAAATAGGTGAACATTTATTTCAAACCATGACAGAGCAGAAAAGAGATCTACATGTACATGCCAGGGGCTAATGCATGTACATTGATGCTACAACCATTTTTAAATAAACATGACATTCTGAACATTTCTGTTTCCCCTACATACATGTAGGCATGCCCTCAAAGGTTTTCTCTGGATCACATTATCACTCTTACATCATCTGATGAGAGCAATAAGGGCTTTAATTCTGAATTTAATAGAGACATTAATGTCCTTTTTGGCTCTCACTTTCAACAGCTGGCATGGAGGCCTACTTCATTCTCTCTTTAAAGGCCATCTGTACTAGTTTGGCTAGGAGGAATTAGACCACCCAGGGTGGTCACTGACATGTGGCTATCTAATCAAGTCAGCTCTCAATTAACATAAGAACAAGAGGATCATGGGGGACCAATTGGTTCTATATAGAGGGAGCAAGTAGCTACAAATAGTACAGTGGGGATTTAAATAATGAAACCCTTTCTAAGGAGGGGTGAATCTGTCTCATTTCGAGGGGGGGAGACGAGGGCAGTGAACACTTTTACCCCCCAAATAACCCCTCAACAGATAATCAGGAAGTTACCGTGCAAACTGCCCTTCGAACTCAGCACGTGCGATCAATTATTGAATGCGTGGAGCGAGCGAGGGTGCATCGAGGGAGACAGGCTGGCCAGAGAAGATGGGTTCTTGGCCGGATACACGTCACGCAGATCAACACGCCCGGGGTGGGAGAGGATCGGCTTTCGGCAGAGCGTTGTCTTACCATCACGCGATCCCTGCGCTTCTTTTTGATCAGCTCTGTGATGTGCGCGACGACGAGATGATGTAAACAATTTGAGAGACTGCCATCCCGGCTTCACATTCCCGACATAAGAATCGGGTGCATTTCTATTGGCGAACAATGGTCACCAGTCAACTCTAAGCCCAGCCAAGGAATCGGCAGTAAATAACATTCTTCTCATCTCTGTTGATATAATTCCACTCAAGAACTGCAGGAATTAATTGCTGGTAATCATGAAAGTAACAACAATGGGATAGCCAATAGAAATAGTTCTACATACCATGATTTGGCGACAATTTCTCCACAGTTAAACTGCCTACACTAAATGAATTCCTAAAGTTTTCCAATCCTGACATATAAGCCTAGAACCTTAATCCTCATTCCTATAAACCTTTTTGCATCCTAAGGAAAAGCCTACATGATTGTCTTCCTTGAAATGATCCCCAGAGGACATGTTGCCGTAACAAATATCAGGCCATCATTGAATTCTCACCATTTATGTTCTGACGGATAAAATGAACACAGATAAAAAGCCCATTTCTCTTCAACAAGGAGAGAGATCAGGAACCTATTTCACGAAGCCTTTTTTCAATGACAAATGCCAAAAATCAGTGACAAATCTGCTGATAACCAATCAGAAGCAAGAATTTCACTAGCTTATAACAAATACTGTCATTTGTCACTGACGACAAGTTTTGTGAAATGGGGCCTTGATGCAGATTCAATACACTTATGATTATGTCACATCTCAAAAATAGAGAGAGGAGGCAAGCTTCCCCAAAAGCATCAGGTTGGTGATGGGGTCACAGTTTTTGTGCCAAATTTCCAACTATTATATCATCTGTTGGAGCAAGAAGGGAGTTAACTTTGTGTGAAAGAATGTGATGTCTGTCAGACTTGACACTCGAGGGAGGTGTTTCACAAAGATTCCAAGTCAAACTTAACTCTAAGTTGGACTTAAATATCATGGAGAGCCATTTGTAGTCTTATACTGAAATATGTTCAAAAGCAAAAATTCAAGTATTTTAGACTTTTTAAAAATTCCACATCAAAAACATGAAATCTGCTTGATAATAGAAAATATGACTGATTTGAATCAACATTTTATGTCTTTTAAAATAACTTTTACCAAATATTTTCAAGGATGCTAACAGCTTTCCATAATTTTTAAGTCCAACTTAGAGATAAGTTCAACTTAGGATCTTTGTGAAACACCCCCCTGGTCAATTAAGGCGTTCCACAACTGTGATGCCCTTCTGGCTTCAGGAAGACAATATGTACACACAGTGTGTGAATCGACACCACCACGATAATGATATAGTAAAGTACCATATATTTTACAAAAACAAGGCCATTACCATTCTATGCAAGCACTCCTTGCATAGAATCTGGATGGCAAAGAATAATGAGAGGCAGCTGAACAAATTGCCATGGCAACCTAACCCTATTACAGAGCACTTCAAATGAACAAGATTTACTCATAAAGAGCAAAAGGCACTGCCAAGTTTAATGCAGCCTGCCGGTGTGTAGCCTATGACATTTAGCTACATGTACTTGTATGTTGTACAGTATTCTGGTGATCTGAATTTAGACATCTTTGAATTCATTCCAATTGTGAGTATTTATTCCTTCTGCAAGAATAAGAAAAATGACTGCTTCCAGTCCCTTAAAATGGGAAATATGGTGTGAGCAACAGTGTACGCTGTATGCTGTACACTACATGATTGATTATTCACTTACTTTTAAGAAATTTGGCTTGGTAAAGTTACAAGCACTGTACACATAAAGATGTATATGGGACTATACGAACATGTGGCATAAAAATCTGTCCCGATGTTTATGCTATTACATGCCATATTTAGAATAATAAGGCATTTTAAAAGCCATACTTTTCAGGGAACATTTGTTATCTGATGTTCTTCCACACTTAAATAACAACAATGATAATGCTCACAAATTAATTTCCACCTCTTCCCAGAACTCAATCTTCTCTTTAAAGTCTTTCTGACTCTCATACTCAGCAGTCAACATCAAATTAAGTTCATGTATGTATACACGTAGGGTAGGAAAATCAAGCCCAGTCGTAAAAAGTTATAAATCAATTACCAGAACCATGAACTTAATTATCCATGATGTGATTTCTTTAATTGCGATTGATCGAAAACATAGGAGGAGAACGTTTGTTGTACGCTTCAAAATCCAATCCTACAATATGATTCTACATGTACTCCAGCGACGAATGCTCTGCGGTCAATTGTTAAGGAGTCGGTGAAGAACTAACTTCAACCCTACATGTAGACCTAGCACTTTACCTAACCCTAAACCAAACCCAGGCGCAAACCAAACCCTGACCACTTCATTATGAATTAAAGAGAATTAAAGAGAAAGTTGAGTTCTGGGAAGAGGTGGAAAACAATTTGTGAGCGTTATCATTGTTATTGTGCAAGTCTGGAAGAACATCAGAGAAAAAAATGTTCCCTGAAAAGCACCGCTCTTCAAATGCCTTAATATTCTAAATATGGCATGTAACATTATAAAAATTGGGACAGATTTTTATGCCATATGTCCGTGTAGTCCCATATACATGTACATCTTTCTGTGTACAGTAACTTTACCGAGACTGGGCCAAATTTTTTATCATTTTGATGATTCCAGAACCTTACAGTACACACCAATGTCTATCAAGTGCCTGCTTATATCTTTAAAGAGAAGATGGTGTTATCTGACACAGGTAAAAAACAAACAAAAAGTCCTCTAAAATTGAAGACGCAATTAGCAGGCTGCGTTATTGCTGCAGTTGAAATACTAGCTCAATGGATTATCCTGCATCTTCTTGGTAAAGTGAAATAGCCAGCCATTTGGCAGCCAACAGGACTGATAATAAATGCATAAATCTTTGTTCAGTGCCATGTCACAAATTTTGATTCACCTGTTACAAATAATTGTATTTCAATAGTTGAATTGCATAAACTAATTGTTGCTGGTAGGACAAACGCTATGGCTTGTCCTGCCTAACAACACAGAATGTAAGCGATAGCATTCTGACTACTGAAATACAAGTATTCGTAACAGGTGAATGAAATAATTTCTAACACAACAAATATTTAAGCATTACATTTTATTAAATTATGAAAATGGTCTATTGCGAGTTTTCTAATTCTGTAATGACAGCTTCGAGGAACGTCATGGTAAAATGTCCCCTGAGAAGGATTGCTCTACAAGTGGCCTCATATTTTGAGGTATGGCAAGAAATTGCTGAAGTGTTTGGACCAAACAATCGTGCCACAAGTGTGTTGTTCCTTATATCCATTTCTGTGAAGAGTGCATGGCTTTTAGCAAGATTGAGTCTACCTGTATTTCCAATCAATTTGTCAAATCCAAGAACATACAGTATACACCAGGTTTATTACACAATCAACCTTTCCCAAATGCTTCGGGACAGATGAAGTTCTCTCTCAAATGTCTCAATGTTTTTCTTGATAAGAGCTCAACTTTATCTTTCAAACACATAGCAAATAATACACAGTATTACACAGAGTAACTGCTCCACTCTCTTGAATACTATGTATTTGTCACTTTCTTGAGAGTGGTATACATGTACATGTACACAAACTAAGTGACTATTAAGTGCATTCTCAAGTCAAAATTGAATTAAATGTTAAATATTTGTATATACATAACATTGCATGTCTATTCACTCCGTTGCATACACACAATGTGCATGAGCCTCGGGCCAGAGCCGCCAGACACAGCTTTGCATTATTCATGCGGAAATATCGCAAAAACAAACATCTGGATTTCTTTCACTGCCTTCGATCATCATATCAGAGATCACAGATCAGTCTCATAACTGAACATTCATGATGCTTTTTAGTGATAAGCTACTAAGAAAAGCATCAGACCATTCCCATTGCAATACATGGGGTGTTATAATGAGACGATGTGTTTGTACAAGAGTGACTAAAGTCCTCTACTTGGCAAAGAGGTTTTGTTTACATAACTGTATGATCGTTGAAGCACATGATGACATGACTAACTCAGTAAACAAAGAAGAAAAATTACAACAGACGAAGAGAAAAGCTTAGATTCAGATATCTGATTATCCATATAAAGTCAAATAATACACAGACATTATGAAGATGATGGATTGATGATATTCAGTCATGTAGGCTATACATGTACATTTTAAGTCAAGACTTTACAAGTGACAACCTTTCTATACAGGCCACCTGTCTATACTGGCTATCTATCTTATTATTTTATTTTTATTTGTCGTTTTATTTTGACAGGGTAGCCCTTTCAGTTATAAAAACTGCTCGACCAAGGGGCCCTGTATTAACATAATCAAAAACATTTTTACAAAACATATAAACATACATAAGTTATAATGAACACAAAAATTAAACAAGATAAAATACTGAAATAAATGGGGAGGAGGGGGGGTAAAATATTCATGTAAGTACTATTTTAAACTATGTGAGAGAAAGGAGTTTGCAGTATTTTTTAAATGAATCGAGTGAGTTTAATAAACGTAAAGAAGGGGGTAATGCATTCCATATAATGGAGCCTTGATAACAGAAAGATCTTTTAAAATACTCGGTTTTGTGTTTTGTAATGAATAGAGGACAGGTAGTTGCATATCTGGTATCACACAAAGAAGAAATTCATGCAGTGGTCACCTACATGTAGACATGTACGTCAATGCATATAATAGAAGAAAAAAAATATGTTGTAGAACCTGTCTAGAAAGCCCACCACCTATCTACAGCAGCCACTTTTTCTTATCCCCTATGGCTTCAGTAGACAGGTTTAATGTCTGTACAGAATACCAGAATAGGTGTATTTTATTTCCAGATATGTAATTTTTGACATGTGTTAAAATCTAAATGCAGTGATGAGCAAATTTATTTTTAAAGACCACTTGCCTACAGTGCCAATTGTCTGTTTTTCCTTAGGTGGCCTTAATACTGTGTGAGTCAAAAAAAAGTTTACACCTAGAATAATGCTAATTATTTTAAAAATCATCTATGAACAGTAAATTATTATACATCTTATGAAAGAGTGTTTTATCCCAAATCAATTGGTATCATTGTTGTGTTGATTGTTTTATTCAAATATCACATACAGGTGTAAGCAGCTTTGGCGCAAGTTGATTTTTACACTCTCGCAAACAATGCCTCCTGTTCATCCAAGCGTGAACACTTAACACACAAAATGATATTAAATGATTTGGGATAAAAAAAACTCTTTGATAAGATGTATAATAGTTTACTGTTCATACATGTACATGATTTTTTTAATAATTAGCAATTTTCTAGGAGTAAACTTTTTTTTGACTCACACTGTAGACAGGTATAATTGTAGACTTTATTTTTAGATATTATGTGGTAAATTAATGAGGAAATGCACAAAAACCGACAATATCCTGATTATGTGGTTATTTGAGTCACAATAGAATGATGTATTGCTTGTCATGTTGATACCGGTACCATAATTCTTTTGAAATCTGAGAATCATGCAAATCATCTGTACATTGCAAAATTCATTCTAAAAAATGATTACCGGTAATTTCTGTGCATGTCCTGTTTATTATGATTAATTGGTAACATTATTTCCATAGTTTATTAATAATGGAATTCTGGGGTGGTTTTACTTTTATGAAAAATTGGTTTATCATTTAATGCGAGGCTTTCTAATTGTTATAACTTTAATGATTTGCAGGAAAATAAACTTTTATTGATACTTGTGAGAAACAATATCTGCATATCATCTATTCAGAACAAGAGGGGCATTAAGTCTGTGTAACAGTGTATGAGTTAACATCCTTCTGGCTCCAAACATATCCTATTTGCAAATGTTATTCTCACATTACCTGACCAATTTTTTTAATTATTCGCATTTGTAATTAAAATCAATGGACCTCTAACTAAAGGGAAAATAAATACTATTGAAAGGTCCCTGCAGTGTTCATGTCCAAGTCCAAATTTTTTTATCTCAAAAGTTCCTGATTACATGTGCATGATTATGACTGTGTAAATTTGATAGCGTTAATGTACAGCTTGTGAAAAAGGAAGTAGCAAGAATAATCATTCATACTTCCAAATTTCATGCTAATGACCAATGTATCATTATTAGCAAACAATTTTACAAAGTAATTCATAATCAACACATTGATATTGATGGCTTACATGTATGCTCATACTACATGTTTATGTATAGTTTCTGACAAGAGATTTGATAGATGGTTAAAGCTGCTGTTTAATCTCAGAGTCAGAAACTAATAATGCTTATTATCTTTTTTAAATTAAATTTCCTGAAATTTCAAAATTTAGCCTTTCATTTCATAAATATAAAATCAAGTTGATTGGAACCCCCTCACCCTTCAAAAAGGGATTTATATTGAGTCGGATGACACTATTTAACAAGAAATCAACAGCGATTCTAGCGATTATCCTGGTATGACCGACTGGCATTCATAAGCCTAATTTACTGTTACTTTAGACAGCCAATCAGCGCTCGTATATTCGCGTCTTGTTCCTTTTAGTTTCTGTTTATATTGATCCATTTCGGCTTTCTGTTTCATTCTTGCGTTTTACTCTGATGAGTGCTAGTCGAAAAGCTTTAGTTATGGCTCTTTTTAACGGGATTCTCTGATTTTGTAGTACCAATCATCTTTTCAGAAATCAACACATTAACTTCGTCATATACTGAAGAAGAAGAAGAAGTCATATTTTCAAACAGTCATATAGTGATACAAATGAATATGAAAGAGTAACATTGTATAAAATATGACAAGACTGCAAATCACAATAATAACAATGAATGCAAGATAACTGAATCTGAATCTGTTCTGATCCTAGTCCTGACGTACTCAAAAGGGATGTTGACCAACAAGAACGTTATCATTCAAGAGAGTGTTTATTGCATTGATTTAGTACACTTTGCAGTCGCAGGGACTAGGGAGGGACTATGCTTAATTATTATCCCTTTAAAGGCTTTAACAAAATAACAAAATTACAATGAACATGTTGAATGAATACATTCCATTCATCTCTCTTGTCCACTCTAAACCAAACTTGGCTCACTCTCACTCCTAACCATGCACAGAACTGGCCAACATGAAACTGGTCATAAATTATCATGAAGAAATGAGCTTTCGCCATGGCCATGCCATGTAGTATTATGAAGAATTGTTGGAAAGACGAATCTAGCGAGATAGGGGATACTGACAACGCACACACCCAGCGTGAGCCCGCGGATGACCCACCCACTACCCGTACCAAACCCGTCAGAAAAAACAACAAACGTAATACTGATTTCCCACAAAATATCGCATATAATTTACCTGATTAACGATGAATTCCTCAAAATTACTCTTCTCGGAACAGCTTCACACGTCTGGTAGTGATTTAATCTAGGAAACCGCATTGAACATCAATTTAGCGTCAAGGTGTTTCTCCAAGCAGTGTTGAATTGTCCACTTGAACACATACATTGCGTGTGTGTAAAATCAATGGCCAGCGCCAGCCCATTCAATCGATTGATGTATGCAGAAAGATAATACAGTTACAAGCTGTTTAATTTTCAGAGGTTTTTTTAGCTTTTAGTTTTACATAAAATCAAATCAAATAATTTTCTTTATAGTAAACAACATTTTTTTTTATAATTCTTTTGCGCGATATCTGGAATCATCGTGATTATTCCAAGAAAATTACAAATATGGAAAGTCTGATAAATTATATAATTTCCGAGATGCGAGACTAGTTTAAGAAAGTCTCGAGATGATGAAAATATGATTCTGGGGTTTCGGGAAGGGGTGGGTTATAATGTCGTGAAGATTTTTTTTGGGGTGTTGTTTGTTATTTACTCATTCATTTTTTTTCTTCAGAAGTGGTGCTCCCGGAGGGGGGAGGGCTGGAGTGGGGTACAATGGCCAACACTTTGTCAGTACCCCCAGAGTGTCATTTTTAACGTAGGAATAGTGCCCCTTTTGACTTCAGATGAGTTGCCCATTTTTCTTTTTAAATAAGTGCCCTTTCCCCTTATCACAAGTGCCCCTATTCTAAGCTGATGTGTGCCTTTTACTTTCATTATTGTCCATTTCACTTTGTCATAAATACTTTAATTTAAAAAGTGCCGCAGTCTTTTAAATAAATTCCATTTTCCTTCTGAAAAGCGCCCCTTTTCTTTTTGTAATATGTGCTCCTTCCCTCTTTTTTCTTTTTGATGAATGCCCCTTTTTTTACCTTTGATAAATGTCCCTATCCGAATCTGATAGGTGCCCAATTTTAGTTTGACCAGTGCCCTTTGCCCTTTGTAATTAGTGCATTTTCATTCTAAGACGTGTCCCTTTCATCTCTGATGAGTGCCCCTTTTACTTTTGACAGATGCCCTTTTACTTTTTAGTAAGTGCATTTTTCATTTCCCCATCTGATAAGTGCTCGTATTAACTTAATGATAAGTGCCCCAACCCTTCTTATAAATGGCCCTTTTCACTTTTGAAAAGTGCCATATTCAAGTGCCCCTTGATAGTTTGGATGTAATTACGCTTTGATAAATGCCCTTTTACCTATATTTCTAACTATAACATTAATTCTTTTCCTGCCACTATGATGGAAGGCAGTGAACCAAAAATTTCATAAGAACGAACTTTGCCCCTATAATGAATATAATCGTTTTTTCCCTTCTCTCTTAAAAAAATTGGAGTTCATCCCAGAAAATGTATTAATGACATTTTAGGGTATATAAAGACGAAACAATTTCAAACAATTGTAATTATTCGTTTTGGGACCACCCTTTGAACATGCCACTTTTTCCAAGAAAGTGCCCTTTTATTTTAACCTCCCCCTCCTCCCTAATTGAAAGATACTCCTCCGCCCCTGAAAAAAAAATGATTTGAAACCCCTTTTCATCTCACAAAAAGTATACTGTTTAATGTTCTTGTTTTAGCTGATCGATACGAATCGAACGTATTACAAGAAGTATACAAAGGAGGGCAGTATTAATTTTTTCATCACATCAATTTGTATTCAATACTTTTTCAGTTCAAATGCTCATACGAGAAAGGCAGACGTTTCGTAGATCAGAAATATGCAAAAGAACAGAAAGAGAGAGAGAGAGAGAGAGAGAGAGAAGGAAGAGAAAAGGGGCGATGAGAGTCAATGAGAGAGAGAGAGAGGGGGAGGGGTGGAAAGAGGGTGGGGTAGTGAGACCCTGAGAGAGAGAGAGAGAGCCAGAAAAAGACTAGCGAAGAGAATTATATGCAACCCATGAATCAAATAGTCAGGTATGATGAGTAACTCGATCAACATAATAGCTATTGAATCAAATATTTTGGCGGGAAAGCCCGATATTTAAAAAAGAAAATCCAATTCGGCCTGTTTATACCATAATTATTGTTATTGTTGATGTAAAGCCTCGGTCACAAATGCAATTACGAACTGCTACGAACGCCGTATATACGAACGATTTTCAGACAATGGAAATTCAGAAAGACAATGGAAAAACAGGGAGATTCGTACGAAATTATCGTTAGTACGAACCTTTGTGGCGTAGCATGACCAAAGGTCCAAAGCACAATATCTCAATGTATTTCTCAAACAAATATAATAAAGGCCTATATGGCGGGAGGGGGTGCAGAGTGGTAAAACAAAATTATCACAGAGTCTTTGTGGAGGTCATACCTCAGTCACAAGGGCCTACTTTTTATGTTACAGTGTATAAGATGGCCCCGACAGCTAAGCTAGTAGTGGCACGGTGTAATATTAATGTTTAATATATATAGATAAAGCAGAATTCCTGTCCTTCGTGTACTTCGTATAATACTTTACTTTGTTTACAAGTTAATTGCACGCTCATTGTATCGATCAATTAAAAGAATTGCAATAAATATGGACTTTGAGTGAGATAAAAAATTAGTTTTACATCAGTTTTTCGTTTTCAAAGAGTTTTTTTTTTTAAAGCACTAGCTGGGTATCGAACCCGATACCTTCCAGTTACCAGGCGATTACCTATCCACTAGACTTATGTGTCACACTGCTAATCTCCATGTATTTTTTCATATTGATACTGTCTTATTGTTGTAGATGTGGCAAAAGCTTTTTAAAGAAAGAGTATCACATATTATTTTCTCCTTTGTTGAGGAGCTGGTGGTGTCCAATTTAAAAAAAAAAGATGGACAAGTCAAAACATGTATTATGGGGTGAAGAAAAAATAATTCAAAAACATGGGGTATAAAGGAAAAGCTGGGAGTCGAACCGCTGCAAACTGCTGACTTAAACTTAAAGTGAAATGGCAATAGGCCACTGCCCTGACATAGCATAATGAATAGAACACGGGTCTATTCAATTCAGTATATGCTACGAATTCTATAACAGGGCACCAATGAATAGGGAAGCTTGGCTATTCGATTCTGTTTTCAATAGCTTGCACATGCAATTTTTGAATAGTTACGTAACAAACTACTTAGCTCTTTCTGACATGGCATCAATTAAATAATTGAAAAAACCCGACCCCCCCCCCCCCCTTCATCGAGCGTATATGTTTTTATCAATTGCGAGTATTACCAAAGAGGCAATAATAGCATTCCTGACATTGCAATAATGGCCGCCTTATGTTGATGTATATATATTGTCCCTAAAGGTACTGAAGAGGCTCTTTCTCCTTGTTATGGAGGAAAAGCTTTCAATAACCCCATATAGGAAAAGAATATGTTGTTGTTGTTGTTTTAGTTTTAAGGGCGTGTGTCATTCAATTATGAATATTTACGCTGCTCGGCAGTCTTGGCTGTATTTGAAACAGAGCATCCAATATACCTGATATCTAATACTGTCAATTAAAACAAATAACTAAATAAACAAACAAATATAGACCTCTTGACCCAAGACTGTGGGTTTTTATTGTTGAGCACTATTTAATTTTGCTCGGGTATACAGGCGAGGTGGGGTGAATGCTTTCAAATGTAAAAGGCCCTTTGTCTCACCTCGTGCAAGATTAGGGCGCTTTTATTAAATTTGTAGGAGAAGTAAAACCCTGTTCATCATTGTTTTCATGTTGCTTTACGTGTTGTTTACAGACTGGAAAAGGATAGAACGGGACAGTAGAGAGTGAATAAAACGAGAAAATTATTAAAAAAAATATTTTTTTTAAACGTTGTAAACCTGGCAATAGGAGGCTCTTGAATCCAGCTTTAAAAATGGACATGGCTTTGTGGCTTAGGGTGCGTTTAATCGACACCTTTTCACCCTAGAATCACGGTTTCTAAAGACGTTTAGTTTAAAACGCAATGCGTTCAAGCGATTTTTTCGTCGGTCGTAAAAATAAACGTGTTTGAAAACACAAACATGAAACGCTGAAAAAGATGCGTTTTGTATCATGATTCAAAAGAATCGCGGTCGCTAAAATTCGATTGAACGGACGGAGTTCTCAATCATGATTGTATGACGAAGCCTCTTCCGGTTTGGGAAAAACCGCGCGCCCGCTTTGCATGCAATTTGCGTTCACTATACCATCGTGGCCTGTTCCGTTATGTTATTCATTGTTTTTCCTTCTATCATTTTCTCTTTCTGTCTTTCCTTATGTTATTCTTTGTTTCTTCCTTCTATTCTTATGTTATTCTTTGTTTTTTTCCTTCTATCACCTTTTCTTATGTTATTCTTTGTTTTTATCATTCTATCATTTGCTCTTTCTGTCTTTCCTTATGTTATTCTTTGTTTCTTCCTTCTATACTTATGTTATTCTTTGTTTTTTCCTTCTATCACCTTTTCTTATGTAATTCTTTGTTTTTATCATTCTATCATTTGCTCTTTCTGTCTTTCCTTATGTTATTCTTTGTTTCTTCCTTCTATACTTATGTTATTCTTTGTTTTTTCCTTCTATCACCTTTGCTTATGTAATTCTTTGTTTTTATCATTCTATCATTTTCTCTTTCTATCTTTCCTTATGTTATTCTTTGTTTCTTCCTTCTATTCTTATGTTATTCTTTGTTTTTTTCCCTTCTATCACCTTTTCTTATGTTATTCTTTGTTTTTATCATTCTATCATTTGTTCTTTCTGTCTTTCCTTATGTTATTCTTTGTTTCTTCTATACTTATGTTATTCTTTGTTTTTTCCTTCTATCACCTTTTCTTATGTAATTCTTTGTTTTAAGCATTCTATCATTTGCTCTTTCTGTCTTTCCTTATGTTATTCTTTGTTTCTTCCTTCTATACTTATGTTATTCTTTGTTTTTTCCTTCTATCACCTTTTCTTATGTAATTCTTTGTTTTTATCATTCTATCATTTGCTCTTTCTGTCTTTCCTTATGTTATTCTTTGTTTCTTCCTTCTATACTTATGTAATTCTTTGTTTTTATCATTCTATCATTTTCTCTTTCTGTCTTTCCTTATGTTATTCTTTGTTTCTTCCTTCTATACTTATGTTATTCTTTGTTTTTTCCTTCTATCACCTTTTCTTATGTAATTCTTTGTTTTTATCATTCTATCATTTGCTCTTTCTGTCTTTCCTTATGTTATTCTTTGTTTCTTCCTTCTATACTTATGTAATTCTTTGTTTTTATCATTCTATCATTTTCTCTTTCTGTCTTTCCTTATGTTATTCTTTGTTTCTTCCTTCTATTCTTATGTTATTCTTTGTTTTTATCATTCTATCATTTGTTCTTTCTGTCTTTCCTTATGTTATTCTTTGTTTCTTCCTTCTATACTTATGTTATTCTTTGTTTTTTCCTTCTATCACCTTTTCTTATGTAATTCTTTGTTTTAAGCATTCTATCAATTTCTCTTTCTGTCTTTCCTTATGTTATTCTTTGTTTCTTCCTTCTATCATCTTCTCTTATGTTATTCTTTGTTTTTATAATTCTATCACTTTCTCTTATGTTATTCTTTGTTTTAATCATTCTGTTACTTTCTCTTTCTATCTTTCCTTATGTTATTCTTTGATTCTTCCTTCTTTCACCTTCTCTTATGTTATTCTTTGTTTTAATCATTCTATCACTTTCTCTTTCTGTTCTTCCTTATGTCATTCTTTGTTCCTTCCTTTTTCACATTCTCTTTCTGTCTTTCCTTATGTTATTCTTTGTTTCTTCCTTCTATTTTTATGTTATTCTTTGTTTTTTTCCTTCTATTACCTTCTCTTTTGTTATTTTTTGTTTCTTCCTTCTATTCTTATGTTATGCTTTGTTTTTTCCTTCTATCACCTTTTATGTAATTCTTTGTTTTAAGCATATTCTATCACTCTCTCTTTCTGTCTTTCTGTCTTTCCTTATGTTATTCTTCGATTCTTCCTTCTTTCACCTTCTCTTATGTTATTCTTTGTTTTAATTATTCTATCGACTTTATCTTTCTGTCTTTCCTTATGTTATTCTTTGTTTCTTCTTTCTATCACCTTCTCATTCTTTGTCTTATTATTGCGATCTATGCTCAAAACAGCAGTCGACAGTCGGCCGTAAACAATTCCAGAAAGCGCGCGCCGAAGTTCCTGGGCCATACTGCGCAGTGTGATGCGCAGTGGTTTGGCTCGCAATGAGCTAGAATCAGCGTTGATGAAAAATCGCTTGAACGCAAACCGCAGTGACCTTGCTTTTTGTAACGGCGTTTTGAATTGTGATTCATGTTTGTGATTCTAGCTTCGAAAATTCGATTGAACGCACCCTAAAGCTACCGGCCGCAGGCTACGATGACTGCCGCCAGCTAGCTGACTGCCGCCATTTTATTAAAATCTTTTGGTTTTCTGTTGGACCCATAGAATTGAATCCCATAGAGACCATTTACACCATCAGAAACCAATAGAAACCGACAGGATCCATATAAACCAATAGGACCAATATATTAATAGAAACCGATAGGATCCATATAAACCAATAAGACCAATATATTAATAGAAACCAATAGGACCAATAGAAACCAATAGGACCAATAGAAACCAATAGGACCAATAGAAACCAATGGGACCAATAGAAACCATTAAGACCCATAGAAACCAATAGGACCAATATATTAATAGAAACCACTAGGACCTATAGAAACCAATAAGACATATAGAACCAATAGGACTAACATATTAATAGAGACCAATAGGACCAATAGAACCCAATGGGACCAATAGAAACCACTATGACCAATAGGAAACGATAGAAACCAATAGGTCCAATGGGACCAACAGATGTATCTCATGCATATTCATGAATTACTTTACACGTCTCACAGAAAAATACATTTATCATGATTTGTTAAGGAAATTACAACAAAGCACATCAATTTTGTGATTTGTATTTTCATTCGGCAATTTTATTGACCAATAGATTATTTGTCTGATCATGTTACAATTACATTCACGTTTTAGCAATAGATAATAAGGATTACTAAGTTAAACCAAGAAATAATATGTTAATTGTTTATTATATATTGGAAAAAAAAAATAGTGTTCATGAATTCGCTTCAATGATCTTCGTGATAGAGTTAATGCAAGAGATACCTATTAGTGGACAGTTACCAACATCGATTATGAGATATCAGTAAATCACTGTTTTTTCTATGACTTATTGGGTCGACAATAATTTTTATATAACTCCAAAATTGGAAAAAATGATTATTTTTAATATCTGGCTTTTCCGGCAAAGTATTTGAATTATTTGTAAATAATGGATTGAGGTTCTCAGACTTTATTTGATTAATGGGGTGTATTGGATTCTCTTCACTGCCGACTGGCGAAGGTACCGCCCCCCGAGCCCTTTTGATGAATAACCATGCCCAAGGCTCCCCTGTAGTTTTGTCTTCATTGCCCCCTCCACCCACAATAGGTCTCTATTTTCTTTCTTTTTCACATCAACAACAAAAACAATAATATATTAGTATAAAACTCCAAAATGGGATAAATTATTATATTTTAATATCTGGCTTTCTAGAAAAAATGTATGAATTATTTGTAAATATGTGGATTGAGATTCTCAGACTTTATTAGATTAATGAGGTGTATAGGATTCTCTTCACTTGTCTCTTCCTGGCTCTCTTTATTTCTCTCTCTCTCTCTCTCTCTCTCTTCTCTCTCTCTCATTGGGACTGAAAAAATATTGAATGTACTGGCACCCGATCACGTTTGCGCCCAAATCCTAAATAGTTTAACTTTTTGCATATCCAATAGTTTTTAAAAGTAGTATTATTTTAGTTACCATTTCCCAGAATAAATTTGAACTGTTAGAGCCGGTCTAGATCACATAGATTTCCATTCTCTGTGAAGGTTGTAAAAGGATCGTTTTAAAAATAAATGAACATTTGAATGTACAAAGTATGAATTCTCTTGTAAGTTTGCTTAGTTATATCTGAAAAAAATATTGTGTATTATTGATGTTCCATTGTTTCGTTGTGAAATTATATTTTTGTTGAATATTGATTAAACACCTAATTAGAGACAAAGAGAAAAACAATATTGATCGTTTTAATAATCATCTGAAGACCTACTTGTTCACTGTTAGTGTTAACCATCAAAGGGGTCCGGTAACTTTGTCTTAGATCCTTTAAAAAAAATCCTTGATTTAGCTCATGCTGCAATGATAATTATAAACCTTTAGGTCATAAGTCAGGAACCCCATGACTATTACAGGCCGATCGCCTGTCTGATTACCAAGATATTTATGATTGGAAATCGAAATCAAATTTTGCGTTTGCCAAACGGTGTTCATAGCATTACAGTCTATCGGGAAAAACGAGTATGGTAGAACCGGTCACTCAAAGGTTTTTTTTTTAACTTCTTCGAGGCACTTCTTGATTACTTTGAAGCGCAATTTTTTAGGGTCTCAATATATCACCATATCACAGACACTGAGAACAGTACACGTAGGGCCGTACATCTCAGATTGAACATTGTCAAACGATCCCTTTAATGAATAGGCCTATTTATAGTTCACAATTCAAGTCGTGTAGCATGAGTCAATATTTCAAGTACCCACAAAGTTGCCCTTTTACGTGAAAAAAATGACCCCTTATTTTTCCCAATAACTATCCCTTCCCCCTTATCGTAAATGCCCTTTTACCTATGATTAATGACCTTATTTTAATCTGATAGGTGTTCTTTTTACTTTTGACAAGTGTTTTTTTTTCCCTTTGAAATAAGAGTCCTTTTTTAGGTGCGAGGGGGTACCCCCCTTAAAAAACCTCTTTGGGTATGTTTTATTCTTTTCTTTTCTTTTTTCTTTTTTCTTTTTTAGATCTTAAACTAATCAAATTACCTTGTCTTATGATATGGGTCTTTGGGGGAGAGAATGTTTTGATTTTAGTACACAAATAATTGCGGCTAAAAGATTTGACGTCTTGATTGCGTTTCCAATACTGGTAAAGACCAGTATTGGAAACGCCCCAATTTCAAAAAATGAAATGGAAGCTCTCATTACCAATCATGTAAAAGAATATGTTTTGACTAATACATGATGATAAAAAATTGCCGGGAAACCGCCTGCTAATTCATATATTTGGTAAATTTGTTTCTCTCATGGTCTGTGAGAGATATAGGGTAGTCCCATATACATCTTTCTGTGTATAGTGCTTGTAACTTTACGAAGAATGGGCCAAATTTCTTATCATTTTGATGATTCCAGAACCTTGCAGATGCTAGATGCTAGATGATCAACCTTTTCTGATCGATTCCACAACGTTTCTTTCACAATGCAATCGCATGACCATAACTGGTCTTTACCTTTAACTTAACGGTTGAATGGAAGGAGAATCATGTTAGCGTTTTTGCATTGTGTGTCCTGTTTTATGTGTTTTGATTGTATGCATTTGTGCTGTGCTAACTTTACTATTTTTGTTAGATATTTGTTTTCGTTCTATGAAGATGTGTTTCTCTGTTTTCATTACGTCTGTTCCTCAAGTAGGGCGCACATCCAAGCTTTGTAAAACGAGGGGCACAAACCTAAAATTCAATCAATGACAAACACGCACAAAAACTAGGGATTCGCGATGACAATAGTCAAAAAATCTCTGATAAGCAACAACAACAACAAATTTTAAGAAATCCATGAAAGAAATTAACTATGAAAACAGAACAAGAAAAAATGGAACAAACAGAATAATTTTATCAAGTTTTCCAGGTTCCTTGTGGGTCGAAAATGTGAAAGGGGTGAGGATACACTTTTCTATTATGCTCTTAGAATATGGCACGTTAAGGGGTATTTATGATGAGCTTCTGCTGTATCATTTTTTGAAAATATGTCTCCTGTGTAAAAAGAAAAAAAGAAAAAAGAACAGACAAAAAAGAATGCATCATGAAATTGAATTAACATACTTACATACACCTTTCTGGAAAAAAGAATATGGCACGTTGATTTAAAAGGTACGCATGCCGATTATGCCCAACCCCCCCCCCCCCCAAAAAAAAACCGGCTTTGCGTCAAGTGCTCCAATAACATGCCGTCCGTTGTTTCCGTACATGTTCCGGGGGTCGCTGGAGAGTATAGCATGATACCTATTGTCAAAAAGGAGTTGCATAACCCGTCTATGGCCCCTTCATAGATACAATTATGGCGTACGACAATACAAATGAAGAAAAAAATGTTTCCCCAATTGTTTTCATTTGTCCCCCTATCAAAAATTATATCCCAAAATGCCCCCAAAATAAAACTTGATACTTTTTTTTCCTTCCTAATCTTATGAGTTTTTTTTTCTTTCTTCTCGGAATTGTCACACCATAAGTTTACTTTTAGCTTTACATTTTTTTATTTAAACATATTTGTCTTCATTTTCCTTTTAAAAATGTTCGCTAAACTATTCAACTTTTAGTGAAATAATGGAAAGACCTATCTCAAAGTGCTTAAAATATTATAAGAAAACTTTGGCAAATGAAATTATCGCTTTGTATTTTAAAAGCAAATTGTTCTTTATAATTTACTTTTATGTGTATTCCATAACAGCACTCGTAGATACCATAATTAATATTTTTCAAAATACTTTAAAACTTGTTAACAAATATTCAAAGAACTGATCCAAGCGCGTAGCCAGGATTTCATTTTAAGGGGGGCGGTAGTGAGCACGCAAAGCGTGCGAATCACTTAAAGAGCGCGCGAAGCGCGCTCCCTAGGGGGGGTGGGTGCAGGGAGGGGGGAGTTTCCCCCCCTCCCGCGCGAAGCGCGGAAGCTTTGAAAGAAGACGATTCGTTGTACCTTTCTCGACTCATAATCCTTGTCTGAATTCAGTCCCTCCCCTCTCTCGCGCGAAGCTTTGACGTTTCATTAAATTATTAGAGAAAGAAGACGATTCGTTGTACCTCTCTCGACTCTTAATCCTTATCTGTATTCAGTCCCTCCCCTCTCTCACGCGAAGCTTTGACGTTTCATTAAATTATTAGAGAAAGAAGACGATTCGTTGTACCTTTCTCGACTCTTAATCCTTGTCTGAATTCTGTCCCCCCCCCCCCCCCTCTCGCGCGAAGCTTTGACGTTTCATTAAATTATTAGAGAAAGAAGACGATTCGTTGTATCTTTCCCGACTCATATTTCTTAATTTGAACTCAGTTTCCCCCTTCCCGCGCGAAGCGCGGAAGCTTTGACGATTCATTATAACGTTCTCGACTCCTTTTCCCTTTTTCTTCCTACGTCCTCTTTCTTTTTTTTTCTTCTCTTTCTCTCTCTTTTTTTTTTGGCCGGCGTTTTGAGTGGGGGGGGGGGGGCGACCGCCCCCACCGCCCCCCCCCCCCTGGCTACGCGCCTGTTCATCAGGGTCATTCTGTAAAGTCGTTGATCTCTACGATGTTTCATAGAGATTGGTGATAGAACTCATAAAAGAAATGCGTGACACCTTTTTTTCACTGTTTTCACCAAGAGATGGCGCTCATTCAAAATGTTGAAACGGAAAGACTTTCTTCCCATAGCCACTTTTTCACATGAAAGTCGCATTATATTCATAGAGAAATAAATAGAGAAAGTGAAAATAAGAGAGAGGGAGAAAGAGGAGGTGGTTTCCATCTCTCTTTCTCTTGATTTCCATCTCTCTTATCTTTTAACATTTTTCTTTCTATTTACCTAAGATTATTATCTGTTCTCGATATAGCAACTTGTATTTGGGGGGAAAGGTGGCTGTGGGAAGAAAATAGGAAATATATACAGTATAGGCTTAAGGCCTAACATAAAAACTTGTTGTATTGCCCTTTGAGACCGACCCAAATATCTGGAAATGTACGGTCGGCATTTTTTTTTATTTTTTATTTTTTAATGAGTAAAAAAATATGTATTTTGTTTGACTTAGGATATCCATAAAATCAAATTATTCCAAACAATCTTCACAATGCTAGCAAGTTTTGCAGATAGTTGAAAACCAACTTCGTCAGCAGGAAAGCACAGAGTGTTGTCTCAACACAACATTGCAAATAATGTATTATTTATGAGGTGAAAATATATGAATGGAATGATGACTCTGAAACTCATGTATTAAAGCATAAAAAACTGAGAAATATCAGCCAAAAAAGGGCGGGAAAAAAAAACATTCAAAGCTGAAAATATCGGCCCAAAGAGGGCGACAAAAAAAAAAGTTTCAAAAAACAAAAATCTTTTCCGACCGACCGACCCATGTTTTGGCACCCAAGGGCAATACAACAAGTTTTTATTTTAGGCCTAAGGTTGCAGCATGTAAGCAGCATCTAAACATTTTGAATGAGCGCCACCTCTTGGTGAAATTGTAAAAATGTAACCTGCATCTCTGTGATGAGTTTTACCATCTTAGGGCTCAGTGGTTTAACTGTGATGACGCTCTGGGAAGAAAAGGAAGAAGGAAAACAGGAGGAGGAGGAGAAGGAGGAAGAAGAAGGACAAAAGAGGAGAAGGTAAGAAGGAGAAAAAAAGAAAAGGAGGAGGAACAAGTAAAAAATGGAGTGGGCCTAGGTGAAAAAAGGTTAATAAAGGAGGCCCAGGAGGAGAAGGACAAGATGAAGAAGAAAATGTTGAAGACGAAATAGAAGGTAGAAGAAGAAGCTGAAATCTTTCTTTTCATTTCGTTTTGAAGATCTCCATGGATATCTGGAGATCTGGAAAAATAGAATTGAATTGAATTGAAAAATTGAAGAATCTCAATGATTACTAAGGCTTACATTGTAAATTGTTGTAATGGTGAGATATACAATTAAATGTTGTATTTTATTAGCATTGATAACAAATTAAATATTTATAGGTGTACTTGTTAAACTGTATTAAAAGAAGCACACAAATTGAACTAATATACACAGTGTACTCATTTTTGCTATTTGGGGCGTTGTTACTTAAAATAGTGCATTTTAGAGTAAAAACTTTCTAATTGACCAACCCTACCTCGCTCACTGAAGAATATCCCATTGAGAATTTGCATAAATAATAACTTATTTGAATGACAATATGACTGTTCCATGATTTCTGGTTGTCCCATATCCCTGAGTTCACTTAAAGTTATTGGCATATTGGGTATGTCCCTTTCAAACCAAATGAAGAGCATATTTTAGAGACAGAAAAATTGTACTAATTTATGAAAGAAACAAGACATTTTGTATATTTTCGTGTTTTTGTCTTTCTTTGCTCCAAAATTGCTCTGGCAATGAAAGGAGCAAGTTATTGAAGTTAAATAATTATTATGGACAGACATAAAAAAAAGAGATAGAGGAGATAAATAATTGATAAATAATATCATATAATAAATTTAAATTTCCTCTATATAAGACGAAGATGGAGAGAAGAAGGAGGAGGAAGGAGAAGAGGAGGAGGAAAGGAAGAAGGAAGAAGAAGAAGAAGAAGAAGAAGAAGAAGAAGAAGAAGAAGAAGTAGAAGAAGAAGAAGAAGAGGAAGAAGAAGAAGGAGGAGGAAGGAGAAGAAGAAGAAGAAGAAGAAGAAGAAGAAGAAGAAGAGGAAGAAGGAGAAGAAGAAGAAGAAGAAGAAGAAGGAGGAGGAGAAGAAGAAGAAGAAGAAGAGGAAGAAGAAGAAGAAGAAGAAGAAGAAGAAGAAGAGGAAGAAGGAGAAGAAGAAGAAGAAGAAGTAGAAGAAGAAGAAGAAGGAGAAGGAGGAGAAGAAGAAGAAGGGAAAGAAAAAGGAGTAGGTGGAGAAGAAGAAAAAAGAAATAGAAGGAGGAAGAGAAGAAGAAGAAGAAAAAGAAAAGGAGATGAAGAGATAGAAGAAGGTGCACCAGATATCTTTCTTTTAGTTTCGTTTTTAAGATCTCCATGGAGATCTGGAAAAATTGCTACAGCCGACGGTATTTCACGTCGTCAGAGCGGGGTATTGGGATAAGTTTTCAACTAGCAATAATCGCGCCTCGGATAAACCTCATTGGCTACGATACTGCCTCTGCGCAAAGATATCTTTGGAAAGTATCTCAATGATTACTAAGGCTTTCATTGTAACTTGTCGTAATGGTGAGATGAACATCGAGATGTCTTATAATATTAGCTTTAATAATACATTGAATAATTCTGAACATGTTAAACTGTATCAAAAGTAGCATACAACTAATATACAAATTGTACTCATAATTTATTCATTTTGGGCTTAGAATAATGCTTTTAAAATTTAAAAAAACTTTCATATTTTCCAACCCTACCTCGCTCACTGAAGAATATCCTATTGAGAATTTGCATATATAATAACTTATTTGAATGACAATAGGACTGTTCCATGATCTTCTGATTGTCCCATATCACTGAGTTCACCTGACTTCAACTAATGTATATTGAGGTATGTCTCTTTCCATATATCTTTCTCTTAATATCAATTTTCTTTCTATTTACCTAAGATTATTATCTGTGCTCAATATATCAACTTGTATTTGGAAGAAAAAGTGGATGTGGCAAGAATTCATTATAGGCTAACGGTACGCAGCATCTAAACTAAAGTAGGTTAAGTTTTTAAACGTTCTGAATGAGCGCCACCTCTTGGTGAAATCGTAAAAAATGTAACTTGTAAGAAAAGAAGAAAATAAATTCTCTGTGATGAGTTTTACCGTCTTAGTGTTCAATGGTTCAACTGTGATGTGGCTCTGGGAAGAAAAGGAAGAAAAAGAATAGGAGATATAAGAGGAGAAATTGAAGAAGAAGAAGATAGAAGGAAGGAGGAAGGAGGACAACATGAAAAAGAAGAAGTTGAATCCGAAAAAGGAGGAGGAGAAGAAGAAGTCAGATAGGGAGGAGGAACAAAAACAAAAGGAGTATGTGAAAAGGATAAGAAGAAAGAGGGGGAGAACAAGGACAAGGTGAAGAAGAAAAAGTTGAAGACGAAATGGGAAGTATAGCAAGAAGAAGAAAAAGAAGGAGAACGAGAAGAAGAAGCTGAAATCTTTCTTTTCATTGGTATTATAAGATCTCCATGGAGATCTGGAAAAATTGCTACAGCCGACGGTATTTCACGTCGTCAGAGCGGGGTATTGGGATAAGTTTTCAACTAGCAATAATCGCGCCTCGGATAAACCTCATTGGCTACGATACTGCCTCTGCGCAAAGATACCTTTGAATGAAATCTCAATGAATACCAAGGCTTACATTGTAACGTGTTGTAATGGTGAGATAAACATCGAAATGTCTTATAATATTAGCTTTTATAATAAATTGAATAGTTCTAAATAAACATATTCAATTTTATCAAGAGTAGCATACAAGGTGAACAAATATATACTAATTGTACACATGATTTTGTTGCTGCTGCTTAGAAAAGTGCATTTTAGATTAAAAACTTGCAAATTGACCAACCCTACCTCGCTCACTGAAGAATATTCCATTTAGAATTTGCATAAATAATAACTTATTTGAATGACAATTTGACTGTTCCATCATTTTCTGGTTGTCCCGTATCCCTGAGTTTATTTCATCAAGTAATTTGCATATTGGGTATGTCCCTTTCAAACTAAATGAAGAGCATATTTTAGAGACAGAAACACATGTTTTTAAAAAAAAATGATAATAAGAAACGAGACATTTAGTACATTTTCGTGTTTTTGTCTTTCTTTGCTCCAAAATTGCTCTGGCAATGAAAGGAGAATAATTTAATAAATTAAATAATCATTATATGGACATTAGACATGCAAGAAAAGATAGAAGAGATAAATAATTAATAAATGATGTCATATAATAACTTATAACTATAATTTCCTCTACATTAGACGAAGAAGAAGAAGAAGAAGAAGAAGAAGAAAAAAGAAGAAGAAGAAGAAGAAAAAAAAAGAAAGAAAGAAATAGTAGTAGAAGAAGAGGAAGCAGTCATCTTTCTTTTAACTTTATTTTTAAGATCTCCATGGAGATCTGGAAAAATTGCTACAGCCGACGGTATTTCACGTCGTCAGAGCGGGGTATTGGGATAAGTTTTCAACTAGCAATAATCGCGCCTCGGATAAACCTCATTGGCTACGATACTGCCTCTGCGCAAAGATAACTTTGGATAGAATCTCAATGATAACCAAGGCTTACATTGTAATTTCTTGTAATGGTGAGATGAACATCGAGATGTCCTATAATATTAGCTTTTATAATAAATTAAATAATTTCAAATGAACATATTGAACTGTATTAAGAGTAGCATACAAGTTGAAATAATATACTAATATAGTACACATGATTTTGTTTGGTTGTTGCTTAGAAAAGTGCATTTTAGAGTAAAAACTTTCAAATTGACGAACACTACCTCGCTCACTGAAGAATATCCCATTGAGAATTTGCATAAAATCCCATAAATAATAACTTATTTGAATGACAATATGACTGTTCCATTATTTTCTGGTTGTCCCATATCCCTGAGTTCACTTCAAGTAAGGTATATTGAGGTATGTCTCTATCCATATCTCTTTCAATTTTTCTTTCTATTTACCTAAGGTCATTATCTGTGCTCGATATATCAACTTGTATTTGGAAAAAGGTGGTTGTTGGAAGAAAGTATGTTTTATATACATAGGCTTACGGTTGCAACATATAAGCAGCATCCAAACTATGATATATATATATATATAAAAACACTTTTTTGCCTTTATTCATATTTTTTTTTTAAAGAATGGTGTGATAAAGGTATTCGATTTTTATACGATTTATTAGATGACCAAGGACACATCTTAGCAAGAGAAGAGTGTGAAAAAAAGTTTTCAATCAAAATACAGTTTCTTCATTATTATGCACTCTGTCAAATAATTAAATGCAAATACAAGTCCCAATTGGAAAGTTGTAATATGAAGGTGAATGGACTATTGTGCCCTGCATATATTTCATGCTTGTTGAAAGATGAAAAAGGATGTAGACATATTTATCAAATTATGTTAAAAGAAAAGGATGAACATTTGAATAAATTATGTAATAGATGGCATGCAGATGGTGTATTATTTGATGATAAATATATGCAATATTATTTCAGGGTTATGTTTCGCTGTACAACGCATACAACAGTTCGGTACTTTCAGTACAGACTTCTGAATAAGATACTATATTTGAATAAAGATCTTGTGAAAATTAACATAATTTTAAATAAGAACTGTTCCCTTTGTGGAAGAGAAGAAGAAGATATGGTACACTTTTTTTACTCCTGTAACGTGACCAAATTGATTTGGAGTTGTTTGACTGATTGGTTAACTATTGTAACACGCTGTAGAATAAAACTGTCCTTAATACATGTTTTGTTAGGTTTCATTGAAAAAAGAAATGATGCTTTAAACTGTATAATAATTTGGACTAAACAACAATTATATATTTACATATACAAAATGATAAAGAGGAACATAATTGTTCTTACACTATAAACATAGTGTATTGTCGTATACATTATAAACACAGGCATATTTCAAAAATATTTGTCATAAGTACTCAAAGTAATAATAATGCATATTCAATAAAATGTTTTTTAAAAATTTGTAACAAACCTGCACTTTGGGATGATTTTTTTTATAGATTTTTCAAAATAGAAAAAGGTAAACGGTGATGGTAATACTTTACATTAATATTGTCGTATACAACATTATGAAAAGGAACATTTTTTTTACAGTATAAACATATCTTCTTTGCAAATTAATTAGTCCAAAGGTAAATTGTATAAATTAAACAATCTGAATAAATCTTTTCTTATATAAACAAAACACGTAAGGTGAAGGTACTGCTTCATAACCCATAATAAACCAATTTGTTATATTTACATAGAATGACATGGTGCATTTTGTTAAATTCCTAGATTTTATTATGAGGGTCTTTTATCAGTGGAGGTCTGTAACTATACTGTTGTAAACTTGTAATTAAACAAATCATAATTATGTTTGTAAACATTATGAACGAGCGCCACCTCTTGGTGATATTGTAAAAATGCAAACTGCATCTCTGTGATGAGTTTTAGAGTCCAGTGGTTTAACTGTCATGTCGCTCTATGAAGCAAAAAAAAAAAAGAAAAAAGGAGAAGATGGAGAAGAAGGAGGAGGAGGAGGAAGAAGACAAACAAAGGAGAAGGTGAAAAAGGATAACAAGAAGGAGGAGGAGGACAAGATGAAGAAGAAATTGTTGAAGACGAAATGGGAAGAAGGAGAAGAAGAGGCAGAAATCTTTCTTTTAATTTCGTTGTTAAGGTCTCCATGGAGATCTGGAAAAATAGCTACAGCAGACGGTATTTCACGTCATCAGATAATTATAATTAATAAATAATATCATATAATAACTTTAAATTTCCTCTACGTAAGACAAAGAGAAAGAACGAAAGAAGGAAGAAGAAAAGGGAAAAGAAGGAAGAGGTGAATCACCTCTTCCTTCTTTTCTGACGACGTGAAATACCGTCATCAGATGAAGAAAACAGGTGAAGAATAAGGAGGAGGACTAGAACTCTTTCTTTCATTTCGTTTTTAAGATCTCCATGGAGATCTGGAAAAATTGCTACAGCCGACGATATTTCGCGTCGTCAGAGCGGGGTATTGGGATAAGTTTTCAACTAGCAATAATCGCGCCTCGGATAAACCTCATTGGCTACGATACTGCCTCTGCGCAAAGATAACGTTTGATGGAATCTCAATGACTACCAAGGCTTACATTGTAACTTGTTGTAATGGTGAGATGATCATCGAAATGTCTTATAATATTAGCTTTTATAATAAATTTAATAATTATTAAAAAAAAACATTAAACTGTATCAAGAGTAGCATACAGGTTAAAATAATATACTAATAGTACACATGCTTTTGTTTGGTTGTTGCTTAGAAAAGTGCATTTTAGAGTCAAAACTTTCAAATTGACCAACCCTAACTCGCTCACTAAAGAATATCCCATTGAGAATTTGCATAAATAATAACTTATTTGAATGACAATGACTGTTCCATGATCTTCTGATTGTCCCATGTCCCTGAGTTCACTTCAATTCAAGTATACGGTATTCCGAGGTATGTAGAGGTGTCGTGGACGAGTGGATATGTCACCAGACTGTGAATTACCAGGTCCGCGGTTCAAGTCCCACCGCGGCACTAATGTCCTTTGGCAAGACATAGATCTACATTTGCCACTCTCCACCCAGGTGTTAAATGGGTACCCGGTAGGATGCGAAAGTTACTGTGCTTAGATTAGCAAGTGTGCGCTTGTTAAAATGACGCCTGGCTGGAATGCTCCCCAGGGAGTGGAGAATGTGCATACATTGTGTGCGGGTAAGTCTGAATCTGATCACCGAGGTAATATGTAAAGCGCTTTGAGAGGGCCTTCGGTCCTGAAAAGCGCCATATTAGAACTAGCTATTATTATTATTTCTTTCCATTTTCCTTTCTCTTAATATCAGTCTTTTCTTTCTATTTACCTAATTATTATTATTGCTCCATACATGGAGCCACCTTTTTTTTCTCCAAATACAAGAGTTGCTATATATAGCAACTCTTGTATTTGGAAAAAAAAGGTGGCTGTTGGAAGAAGATCGCACCATGTAAGGTCGCACCATGTAAGCATAGCCACGCTACGATATAATATATATTTTTTTGTTTAAAGCTTTTTTGCCTTCATTCAGATTTTCATATACAGTATAAACATAGTGTATTGTCTTATACATTATAAACACAGACATATTAAAAAAAATATTTGTCATAAGTTTTCAAACTAGTATAGTACATTTTCAATTAAGTATAAACAAAATTGAAACAATCCTGCCCTTTGGGAGGAAACAAAACAGATTTTCCAAAATAGAAAAAAAGTAAAAAGTGACGGTAATAATTCATGTTAATACTGTCGGATACAACAATTTTTTACTGTATAAACATATCTCCTTTGCAAATTAATTAGTTTAATATAAATTAAGCAATCTGAATAAAGATTTTCTTGAAGGTGCAGGTGCTGCTTCATAACCCATAATAAACATATTTGTTATATTTACATAGAATGACATGTTGCATTTTTTGAAATCCTATATTTTATAATTATTATACGAGGGTCTTGTAATAGTGGAGGTCTGTAACTATACTGTTGTAAACTTGTAATTGAACAAAATAAAACAGTTGTTTTAAAACATTGAATGAGCGCCATCTCTTGGCGAAATAGAATTGTAAAAATGTAACCTCCATCCACTATGAACACGACGGACAAAGAAAGCGGACAAAATATACAGTTCCTCATGTAGACAAAGGAACATCTCTTCACTGCTATTATGTAAAAATGTGTAGAACAGGTGTCACATGCATATTCACCTGTTCTACACATTTTTACATAATAGCAGTGAAGAGATGTTCCTTTGTCTACATGAGGAACTGTATATTTTGTCCGCTTTTTTTGTCAGTCATATTCACAGTGATCTCTGTGACGAGTTTTAGGGTGGTCCAGTTGTTTAACTGTAATGTCGCTCTAGGAAGAACAAAAAAGAAAGGAGAAGAAGAAGAAGCGGAAGAGGAGGAGGAAGAAGAAAAACAAAGGAGAAGGTGAAGAAGGAGAAGAAGAAAGAAGGAGGACAAGATGAAGAAGAAGAAGTTGAAGCCGAAAAAGGAGGAGGAGAAGAAAAATAGAAGGAGGAAGGAGAAAGAAGGAGTAGATGAAAATGGGTAAGGAAGAAGGAGGAGGATGAGCACGAGATAAAGAACAAGAGGAAGAACAAAAGGAAGAAGAAGTAAAAGAAGTAGAAAATCTTTCTTTTCATTTCATTTCTAAGATCTCCATGGAGATCTGGAAAAATTGCTACAGCCGACGGTATTTCACGTCGTCAGAGCGGGGTATTGGGATAAGTTTTCAACTAGCAATAATCGCGCCTCGGATAAACCTCATTGGCTACGATACTGCCTCTGCGCAAAGATATCTTTTCTTAAAATCTCAATGATAACCAAGGCTACCATTGTAACTTGTTGTAATGGTGAGATGAACACCGAAATGTCTTTTTTAAGCTTTAATAGTAAACTAAATAGTAATAAGTGAACTTGTTGAAATGTATCAAAAGAAGCATACAAATTGAACTAATATACAACTTGTACTCATTTATGTTTTGGGGGCGTTGTTACTTAGCATAGTGCATTTTAGAGTAAAAACTTGCAAATTTTCCGACCCTACCTCGCTCACTGAAAAATATCCCGTTGATAATTTGCATGAAAATTTAAATGACAATACGACTGTTTCATGAGTTTCTACTTGTCCCATGGCCCCGAGTTTACCAAATAATTGGCATATTAGGTTTGTCCTTTAAACCTAAGGAAGATGATTTTTTTTTTTCTTAGACAAACACCGATTTAAAAAAAAAAAAAAAAAAAAATTGGCTTCAGAATTGCCTTTGCGATGAGAGGAGAAAGTCAGACAATAATTCTATGTAGACGTTAGACATAATAGAAGAGATATAGGAGATAATAACAAATAAATGATAAAATATAATAACTTGAAATGTCCTGTTACGTAAGAAGAAGTCGAAAAGGGAATGAAGAAGAATAAGACTAAAAAGAAAAGGGACCTTGATTTGTTTCTGTTATGAATACTCGCTCGGTGTGTTCTGACAAACTCGATCATTATCACCATCATTGTCATCATCATCATCAGTTGATCACCACCGTCACCACCGCCATCATCAAAATCATAACCAACCCTCCTTCTCTTTCTACTCCTCTTTTTCATCATTATTATAATTACCATTATGTTCAGCATTGCCGTAATCATCATCACCATCATCGTCATCTTCATAAAAATCACCGTCATCATCATCGTCACCATTATCTTTATCACCAAGTGACACCAACACTATCATCATCATCAATCATCACCACCAACATTATCATCGTCACCATTGTCATCATCAAATAGTTATTACTAAAAATATCATTTATTTGGGAGTAATTTCCAAATCAGTATTCCAAGCTATTCCATCGTTGTAATTATCGTGGCACTTTGTCCCTGTGAATTACCATGTTCCACATCAAAGAGCGCCACCTCGTGTTTATATGACCACACGCAGACTTGGTAAAAACCAAGCGGGGTATGTAAAAGTAGAGGAGAAGGAGGAGGAGGAGGAGGAGGAGGAGGAGGAGAAGAAGGAGAAGAAGAAGAAGAAGAAGAAGAAGAAGAAGAAGAAGAAGAAGAAGAAGAAGAAGAAGAAGAAGAAGAAGAAGAAGAAGAAGAAGAAGAAGAAGAAGAAGAAGAAGAAGAAGAAGAAGAAGAAGAAGAAAGGAAGAAAGAGACTATGATGATGAAGAAGATATTAGTAATATGTCTTGTTTACTCGGATTAGCCTCATCAGTATTTAATACTGTTCTGCCCTGCAATCATAATTATAACCCGGTTTTATGAAGCCTGGATGAAGAATATAAGACAGAAAGAGAATAATAATGATAATAATAATAATAATATTTAATTAGTATATAGCGCTTAATACATGTCCCTAAGCGCTTTACAAAATATACTATTACCCCGGTTATTGGATTCAGTGCTTGCCCGCACACACTGTGTGCACAATCTCCACTCCCTGGGGAGCATTCCAACCGGGCGTTTATGTACGCTCACAAGCTGTTTGACCAACAATGACGGCCTCATCCTACCGGGTACCCATTTGACACCTGGGTGGAGAGTAGCACTAGTGCAGGTTAATATCTTGCCAAAGGATTATTAGTGAAGAAGAGGGATGACAACAATTATGATGAGGTGGAGAAGTTGAAGAGGAAGAAGAAGAATACAGAGGTATAGAGAGAGAGAGAGAGAGAGAGAGAGAGGAAAAGAAAGAGAAAGAAAGAGAAAGAAAGAGAAAGATTGAGAGAGCCTGGGCTAGAGAGAGAGAGAGAGAGAGAGAAAGAGAAAACGAGAGAGGGGGAGTTAAAACATCATATAGCCTACATGTATCATAGAATGATACTTCGTTTGATAGAATAAAACAAACAGAGAGTTATATCTTGAATAATTCATGTTCAACGTAGGAATTCCATAAAAATCAAATAAAAGTTATTTATAGGCCAACTCATCGTAGCCCTATATCTGATACAAAACCAATGAAATCACCTCTACTTTTTCTAGACAAAAAGAAACAATTTCGTAAGTTCCACAATCGGGAGGCCTTGATAACGTTCTGGCATTGCCATGATTCAAGGAAAAAATTGCTAAGTATATTCGATCGAGAAATAGTCAAATGAACTCGGTCTACGTCAAATGCGCACCTTCATTGTAATCTTATCATTTATTTCTTTTTATTTCTGAAAAAAATATAGGCCGCTTTTTCACTATCCATTGTAAAAAACATTCAAGTGACCCCAACGTCTCGATGCACAAGCGTCAGCAAAATCAGCATCCACGTTGCCTAGCAACCAGCTCTTCATACCCTCCGTAATCGCAATATCTGATTTACTTGAAAGATACGGACCCGTACAAAAAGAGCGTTCGCATTATTAGTAATACACTCAAATCACGCTCATGCTGGCCAATATTGTTTTGCTTGAAATATATGTAGGCTTCCATGCAGTCTTTTTGCCAAATGAAACCCCTCTGTGTGATCATACAAAACGCCTGTTCTGCTACAGCCTAGCCTGGGAGTCATCGATGAATCGACCCGAGTGACATTTCCTCTCAACGACAACGCCCATCACGTGACAAGGAAACCGTGACGTCAATGGTTATAAGCGGCTTTATTTCATTACGTGTTTGTCGTACAATCTGTATAGCGTGCCTGCTAGCCTGCATGGATTTGTAGTTGAGATTCATATAATCTAGCTGTGTGAAGCTGTTGTTGTTTGCGACGTGTCCTTTTCTATTTCTCTTCTAATATTAGATTTTCGACGTTTCCATCTCGCCAACCATCAAAGCTTTCACGGTCGAATATTGGATTTGTATAGGATTTAGACATCAATATAATAAAAACAGAAAAAAGACGTTCACTGTACATGTTGCTACGCGAACGAACCATATACTTTAATAGTACTTCACTTAGAATTAGATGATCACATGTCTCTTTTGCATATTTGACGAGAAGTCATGTTATGTTATACGGTACTGTAGTAGGGTCTACTAGTATTGTTTCGTTCTTTCAATTTCACATACGGCATGTTATTGATTTTACAAGGCTCGTACAATTCTGTGTTGGAATATTGAGTGAGTACCATCATGAGCATAAAATAAAATTCGATCGGGTGAACCAAACCGTCCCTGCCCTTGTAGAAATGCCGCCATTAATTGTGAATGGAAAATTCCACAGCCATACTGTACGAAGATAAAGTCTACCATGGTCTGTAAAAGAAAAGTTTAAACGAGTAAAGGTCGACTTTTAATTGCATTAAATTTACATTAAATGAAAAAGTATGAGGCGCCACCAGGAATAGGGATATAACACTGATTTTATTCCGTTTTTTTCTCAATATGATCATGTTTATCATTTGGTAAATTTAGGATCCTGTCGATAAACTGTCTAGTCCAAGAATCTTTGTAATTCATGCACCACGAGAAGGAAGGTCGCCATATTGGATGATACAAGAGACCTCCGTTGACGTTGTCCATACGTTTTCGAGCACTGTCACTTTGAGCACTGAGAAGATCCCTGAGGTTGTTATGTCCGTAGTACTCAGCTCCGTACACACTGTACAATGGTAAAGCAGTACTGTAGGAACGGGTCCGAAAGCCACACACTATCCCGAAAAAATATACGATAGAATAGGATTATGGGTGAATCTATAGAGGAGAGAGAGAGAGAGAGATATTTTGAGGCTCTCTAAAATGCACATGATTGTAATATATATATATATATATATATATATACTGATCCTGATGGATTTGCATTCGAAGGATTTTGTGCGTTGTATTTGCCAAGCGGAACAAAACGGCTGTTTGGTAAAACTAACTATAAACATAGGTCAAAATAAGGCACCAACAAATTGTAAAGAACGTACAAACAACAAGGAACCTATCAAGCCTTCTACAAAGTTATCTTTTTTCTTCTTTCTTTTTTCACCCTGTCCGATCGTACGATGTTTGTGGTTTACGCCCTGTGGTTGTGCACATGCGCTAAAACCCCTATGTCTAGCCAATATGTGGCACAATGATAATAACGTGTCCTCCCTTCCTTACACTATACACACAGCCGAGAATCGTTCGTGCTTTTTCAAGATACCATATTTACGTTCATATATTTAATTTGATGCTTATTCTCGCACAGAGGAACGAAGGGGGCAGTAAGCTTACAAAAATTGCCAAATTCATATATTTTACTGACGAAAGTGTTGAACTTCAATTTTTGCATTATACACGATATATTACACTGTAGGCCTATAGTCTAGCCTACAATAGTGTAGTAAGAAAATGAAAAACAAACATAGAAAACTATGAACAGTTTCACATCATTATAAATTGGATGTTGCGAGATATACTTTTTTAAAAACTATTCGTAGATTTAATATGTTGCTTCTAAAGGTTATTTAGTCCATATGACTTCAAGTCTTGTGTGATGAAAAGCGTTTGAAAAGATTATAGTTGCCTTTTTTTCCCCCCGGACACTATCTCCCTGAACCCAATAGATGACATTAAAAAAGAAAAACAAGGCCATACACTCACTCGAGCTGAACCCGATATCATCATACACTTCATAACACACACAGACAGACACACACACACACGGTTGGAAACATCGAAATGCAAGCACAACTCACAACGCTGTATAATCGTGTGTGCGTGGGTGTGTGTGTGTGTGTGCATTTTTCAAGTAAATAGGCTTCGCATACACATCGTGTAGTATGCATGTGTGTTACAGTGGTGTGTGTGTATTCGGAACAAAAAGCTGTGCCATTTCCCCCTTCAGCTTGTATTTATTTGGTTTTATGCTCGCTTTGTTCTTTTGGAATTCATGGCCTCGAACCCCCCTAGGGCCCACATTTAATGGATTTTTCTCCATTATGAGTCGAGTCTTGCAGCCCCCTCTTGCCGCTTTTACACTTTTCATCGCACAAGTAACGCTCCAGATCTAGCAGTGACGTCATCGTTATTTGCGGCAGAGGAAATAATATTGCTCGCTCAAATATGACCACGTAATATTCGCCACTGTGTAACTGCGCATAGGGTATCTTCAATAGAGACCATGCAGTATAGTTAGTGTAAGGGATTTCCTTGGAAAATTTGGGTAAACTATTATGGTATAGCAGGGAGTTGTGAGTTTTCATTGGTAGAGTTACCAGCCTAGATAATACACACTGCCCAATCTACATGACAATTCTAAAGCAATTTGTATTGCTGGTTTATAAGTTATATCATTAGGTTCATGCTTATATCTTATCTGTTAATTCTTTCAGATAATTCGATGAACAGACGTCTCTCACGACACGCAGAAAAATACTAAACAATTCAACCAGGAAATTTAGCCTGGAAGTCCTTTTGTGGGTCATTTTTAGCTTCCGATTATTGGTATTAAAATAAAGAAGAATAACGATATCATCAATAAAATATAACTGCGCATAATGGTAAACCAAGACTTTGCTTTGAGTTATCTCTGTAGAAATATGACAGGTTTTGTTGACAGTGAGAAAGCAATATGGCGACGAAGAGAATGACAACCAAGATGAACGCTGTAATTTTCCACGTACAAAATGCATTGCAGTGTACATATACCAATAGGAACTTCCGCAGTGAACAGACATGCGAGCCGCTATTCACCCGTGTATGTTCTTTGTCGCAGTACGTCGACCGTCCCTATGAAATGAGTGCGGCCCCCTCTTTTTCCTTCTTTTTTTGAACTTAAGAAGAGGGTGTTGGCTCTGCTGGGGTTTATACATACTAGTGAAATGCCACACAATGTATTCCACATTTCCCCTAAACTATGACTTGATTCGACTGTTGCGAAACGACCAAAAAAAAAATCCCTATTCACTTTGAGTTTACCAACATTATCGTCCCATTGGGAAGTGGATGCCGTCTCAATGTAGATACATGCAAGCCAATGTAGGCCCCATTTTAGAAAAGCTTTGTAAAATACACATGCAGGCATGCATGACTAAATTGACTATGAAAGTTGCACGTATTTGCCGTTTGCCAATTTTAAATTTGGAAATTGTGATGATTCGAAATTGTTTGCCATTACAATTTACAGTTCAATGTGAATAATGTAGAAGAAATCTGAATAACGGGTATTCTCTAGAGACGACAGAAACGCTAAGAGAAAATAAATGCAAATAGTAAACTGTAGATAGATCGAGAGAGAGAGAAACATAGAGATAGGAAGCAAGAGACAGAGATAAATACAGAGCGGGGAATAGTATTCTATTTTGCAAGAACCATTATTACAAACAGGTATAAAGGGAGAGTTGGAGAGAGAAACCAAGCTCCAATCTGGATGGTCCTCGCTCAAGCTGACCGGTCGGGAGGATAAATTTAGCCTCAGCCATCACTTCGCTAAATGTCACGAGTTCAAAATACAGTCTCAAACATCGAACCTTTTTTTAGATCCTTCTATTAAAAACAAGATCAATATATTAGCAAATTTAGCATGTATCAATCAAACAGATATATTTAGGATTTAAAGTTGCATTCTGAAATTGTGATAACCAAATTATATATAATGGAGGGAATATGGCCCTTTATTTAGTCACAGAACAATAAATTGATATTTTACTGCTCAGTAAAACGTAAGGGGTATGCATTCACAGACTAGGGGTACCGGATAGTTGTGCGGTAGACATTGAGCTGTGACGCACGTGGAAGCTGATTGGTTGAGAAACAGAGATCCTCGTTTCCCGCTTCCCTGGCGATATGTTTTGTAGTCTTCTACTCTTCAGACCCACGTACATCATGGATACATTAATACGTTATTTCCTTACAAAAGCAAATTCTATGACATAAAAGATTGTACTTACTACTATATGAACAAAATGTAGCTTCATAATAACTAAGACATATCAAACAGAATAGCGCAGTTAATGGAAAATATTCGTAAAATTAATTTTCTTCATATTTGAGCATGAAATAATATAAGGTCTTTTCGAGGTAGACTAATATTTGAACGCTTGCCAAATTACTCAGGCCTCGCTCACTCTCTCAGGGACGCGGAAGGGAAGAATAACAAGTTTAAAGGGGCACACCGCTATGTGCGAAAGGTTAAATAGTGTGCCACAGCAAGTGCAGTTAAATAATATTTCAACAATGACCCGATTGAAAACTCGCTTTTGTTCCTACATGGACCAGTTTTTTTCTTTTGAATTTATTGAAGGAAATACCAGTGTGGTATCCGGTTAATGTTGTTTTTTCTACTGGCAGTCGATTGTTTCCAAATCTTTTTCTTTTTGCTCGCTGTTAAAAATTCAAAATCATAGTCAGCATGTCTTATATTGCGCGTTTCATACATTATTTAACCTTTGGGCGCCCTTATTACTCATACTGGTAAATTAGTTCATGTGTAGGCTATTTCTCATTATGTGGTGATATAGAATCCTCTGAAGTGGCCTGTACGTATACATTTGTCACATTTCCCAGGCGGTAGTTTAAAACATGTATAGCGGGTATAGGCCTGTTATCAGTTTGCCCCTATGTTCGTGTATCATGTCAATTGACCTAGGACTAGGTCAATGCATGTTGGTTGTCATTTTCCCTTGTGTATCTGGTATATGTTTCATTATAATCATACAAAAAGTCAGTCTCTCTTTATATATGAACAGGAGTTTTTGCTCCTGCTATCTCTCGCTTTCAACCCATCCAGTTTGTTATCTCGTCCGATCTTATAGACATTTTTGTATAAAGATTCATTTTTCCTACAAAAACGTCACATGCCCATTCTCTGTGACACTAGCATATCGTCTTAGGCCCGGTGTGATTGGCTGCTCAACATTGAATGCTTATTTTCTTTTTACATAATTATGTGTCATCTCTTGAAAAACATACGGACTCCATCAACCCGAATCAAAGACGATCCCTGAATAGCCCGTATACACTGGCGCGCGCAGCACTATTCGTACTGCCATAGAGTCTATGGTACTGCCAAGCATTTGTTATTGTATGAGGCGCGATGTGTGCTTCTCAATGCAGCATCTTTCATAACAAGCGGTGGAAAAGGTACTCGCTTATCCAGTGGGAACGGCTTTTCTTTCTATAGCCTCAACAAGGCAAAGTTTTGCATCTTGTTTGTCTCAACACGAGTTGTTCTCGAGTTCTCTCCAGAAGTTTTAGATGTCGCATTCTTTGCTAGCAGGGGGCCGTACGCTGGGTCAGTCATGGAATCATCGAGACACACACACCCACACACACACTACATAAAAAAACAACCCATAATTATGACCCCCAACACTAGGTTACGTTATATCACCCCTGGTAATTAAATGTTCTATGGGATCTTGTGTAGGCATGTTTAAATTTATCTGTGGTTATAAACGTGAATAACCGGTCTTCACAAATGAAGCATTGATTGAACAAAATTGTATAGTAGGCCAAATCGCAAATTTTGGATTTGTGTTTTTTTTAAAGAAAAAATACGAGTCAAATGACAACGATGAAACCGTTGACTAGCTACATGAACAGAAAATTCAGTCAACAAAAACCTCTGCTTTACTTTGTGTACGAAAGCAGAGTGCAGAGTAAATGATCGTCTCCATATTTTTATTCATTTCTAGACGACATGCAAGCCTTTGGTTGGATCAGAATTGAACATTACTAGGATCTTTTTGTTGTGCCCTTCCAGTTTCCCAAAATGTCAGACACCAACCGGCGAAACGAGCCCCCTGCATGCATGCTGTGATAAACATCATGTCACATGATAAGCCATAGCTGATAATAATAATCGAAGCCAAGCCGCCATAACGGTCCTCGGTTTGCGCACGACTCCCCAAAATGTATGGACTGCCCGCGTATTCTAATTAGTTCTCAAGGACAGACCCTGTTCATAATCTACGATAACCATATCAAAACACATGTTTTGATCATGTAAAAGATACTAGGCAGATACGTGTACATGACTTGTGTATAAATTTTGTATCCATTCTCTGGATGGCTTTATGTGTACTCGTATTTATTAGAATTAAATGGTCTCCTTTTAATTACTAATGTAATTTATGCTCGATTCTCTCAATTAGGACCCCACCTGCTATACACAATTAAATCTCTATACTATAGTATTCCATCATGCATACATTAGCTGTTATGTATAGTTGGCAAACTTTTGAGCCAATTGTGAAGGGAATTCTTTCTTCGAAAAGTATGCATAAAATTAGTAAACAGGTCTTCTGTGAAAATTAATTAAAGATATTCAGATCCTCCAAGGTAGCCTATATATTTCATAGTTGATGACTTGGTGCGTGTGTAAATTGAAAATAAAAGGTTTGAATCGACAGAATGAACCCTGCCGATGTTATTGCATTCCGTGAGAAAATAAATCATTTTATAACTGGAAATCATAGTCAACAAATCAACTGTCATTATTGTCGTGTTTGTTTTTCGTCTACTGCATGACTTGTCACCTAAAACGTGCGTAGTATAATTTGTATGATTGATTCTTCATGACGTTGCATATATACAAAGGATAGTCTCATCTTTGAAAAGCTTTATAAGATGAAAAAAAGAACAGTCTAGAACAAAATCATGAAGCGGAAATGTCACTGAAACGAGCAAGCCTTGGTTTTTCACTATTTATCAAATTTTCAAAAACAACATGGAAAACATAGAAAGGGAGAACTAGTATGAGTGTGTGAGTAAACGGCCATGGCTCTAAAATAAAAACAGAAAAAGGCAAACAAAAAACAAATACAATGAAAAAGACAATCCGGAAACAAAAAACAAAACAATTCCAAACAAAACAAGAAAAATCAAAGAGGTTCTGACGAACAACAATTATCAAACTATTATCTCTTTCTTACGCCACATAAAATGAAATGTCCGAGGCATTGAGGAGGATATTTTTATGAATATGAAAATAAGATGTAAAAATCATATACCTGAACTCAATATGAAAATGATTTTTTTGTTGTTGCCAGGATTCATACAGGCACTATAATAATGTATTCTCTTTGTCCAAATTCGGAATAAATGTCTGCACTTCCCTAAACTGACACTAAATGCACAACTAAAACGGAGCCATTAAATGTCCACATTATTCCACACTTTTGAAGGAAAAAAATTGAACTTCGAATTGAATTTACAAAGCTTTTTCGGGTGTGTTTTTGTAGAACACTCTGTGTGAATAACAGCCCGGTTTACTAACATATTCAAATTTTATGCATGCTTTATAAACAGAGAATGTTCTTGACAACCTGAAAGCTTGCCCGAAGCTTGTCAGACATAGCAACATGTGATGTCTGCAGAATGAATTCCAAGTAATGTATATTTCATTCATGAATAACAGGTTAAATGGAATTAGCTAGTCACTAGGTAGTGTAGGTTGCCAGAAAAGAAACATCCATACACTTGAATATTTCAGTGTGTGTGTATATTTATTGAATAATTTGTTTTAACTGTAGCGTGTAAAACGAAGTTACTCCTGTTTGTTCTATACAACTTACAAGCCCCGTTTTGTAGTGCAGTGATACAGAATACACATTTACAATTAAACGTAGGCCTATAGACCGACAGAGAGACTTTAAGTTCAAGCCCTTGCGTGAGACGTACAATCTGTGTAAGATATAATGATAAAGAACACATGTTTTTGACTCATAAGTTATTAATAACATTCGACGTGGCAAGTGTAGATTAGCGTACGATTCAGACCTTTAGTCCATTTTTTCTTCAAATTTAACGTGAAAAAATGAAATACATCATGCATGTACAAACACATAACCGAAACGTCCCCAACATAATAGAAACTTACAATGATTATTCATGATTATTAATATTAATTATAACATATCATTAATAGTTAATGATAATAATATATTATTATATAATTTTGTGTTATAATCATACAACTACTTTTTAAGCATTGTTTTGTTTCTGTAAGGGAAATTGCAAACAAGTCACATAATGAATGTGGGCATAACAAAACGTCATTGACAGTACAATTTTTTTTTCCACACATAAATCAAATGGGATGATTTTCAACGTGGCAAGTTGAAAGCAATGACCATTATTATAAATAATCTGGAATTACTGCGTCATGATTTAGAAACAAACAAACCACAAACCCCCAAAACAGTGTGACGTTATAACATTTGAATCGGTCTCAAAATAAAATAGTGCCAATGCTATCTGTCCTTTGCGAACCAGGATTTGGTCAAAGTAACCATTAATATTGGTTAATAAATTGGTTTATTTAGTCAAGCACATGTATAACTATTCTATAAAAACTAATCAAAATACAATCAAGGTGATGAATTTTGTTGTTGATCTTTCCCGAATACTGTTGTTAACGAGACCAAAAAAGAAGAAGAAAAAAAAAAAGGAATACAAATTTGTTGATGATGATGAGTAGGCTACCCACATTTTGAGTACACGAATGCCGACATACATGTACAAGCATTACAAATGTAGATAACTGAAGTTTCTTGATGCAAGAAAATGTACACTAACATTTTTGCTATTCCTACTCGAATAGCCATGCATGATTGAGGGGGAGCCAAGTCATCGACATTGTTTTATTTTATTTTATAAAGTCCTTCAAAAGATGGGTTCATTCAATACCTTAACAATACACCCCCACCCCGGTCCCGGGTTTTACCCCAGATCGATACGTCGACGGCAATGAAGGGGGTCGCTTGCCCAAATGCCCATTGTTGTACCCCACTACCAATATCCCGTATGTGCTGTCGCCATGACAGCCGAAGTAGATAATCACCATGTAGGCCTACGATGTATGAGCATACAAATCCCAGGCACTCGATCGTGAAGGGAGAGAGAGAGAGAGAGAGAGAAAGAGCGAGAGAGAGACAAAAGACGTGGCCAATAACAAGGGTGGGGAAAAATACAAAATCGATAAATCTTAAGTGTTAATTGGGCTTTGCCACGTAAGCGGAATTTCGTAGCCCGTTGTACAGCAAACCGCGCAGCGAGCAGGACAGATGCACAGTCGTCTGCAATGTACCCGTGAATTACATTAGCCAGACCTGCTTGATTAGACTTTTCCGAATTTGTTTGAGATTGATGATAGATGATCATTAAAAAACTAAAAACAAACAAATCAACGAAAAACAAATACATCCCAAGTCACAAAAAAAAGATATACGAGCTATTACATTCACAACTTATCACAGACCATAATTATACATGAACATTTACTTTTGGGGGGCATCCTAAATATATTTTTTCTTCTTCATTATCTTGACATGTTTACAAAGGGAATAATTAAATGTTTAACTAAAGTTATTTAAAAAAAAAAGGGAATGTGATGTAATCAGTATGAAATAAAGAGAGAGAGAGATAATCAACGTGAAGCTAAATTACCCCCATACCTAGTAAAAAAAAGGGGGGCACTTCATATCCATTTTATGTGAAATCAAGTAATCAACCAACTATGCACGATCACGAATGTGAATCATGGAGGTAAATTGAGCTCAATATGAAAGGATTAGTAAAGAAACGTATGGACTGTGGAGTATCAATTTTATTAAAGTTAGATAAGTTAGATATGATAAAGCTGAAGCCGGGAGCTGAAGTATTCGAAGAGACAAATTTATGATCACGCGGACTGTGCACTCTCGGAAAAAACAGAAAAGAAAAACAAGCTTCATACATTTACACTCTCGCCCACAAAAATTAACCACGCATGCACATGCCCGTGTCCTACAATAATGAACAAAGAACTAGGCTTCTAGTTCTACAAAAACACGATACGAAAGCTAGCCCTAACAAGTTACCTTATTTGCCACATGATAACCTCTAACATATACAGTCTTTTGATAATAATACAATCAAATGGATTCAAGTAACAGGCGATTGGTAATTTTTGACACAAAATGAGAAATACATAATGTGTTTCAGAGGAGTAGATCCATGCGTGAAAAATGCATTAGTCGCCATTTTGTTTTTACAAATTACCAATTTCTGCTCGACGTTTTCGTCGAGCAAATATTGACATTTAAAATCATTTACTTCGCAAAACATATATGTTAATGTGAAATTAGTAAGGGCATTCATTTCAGGGTATATATTGAGTATATAATTCCAGTATTCCGTGAGAATGTCGTTCGAAAAGGGCGATAAGACAGCCCCACCCGATTGTTTTTCCTCTGGCGCATACTGTATAATGTACTCGGCCTTTGTCTCGGCTTTGTCTGAAGAGTTCCATTTCAACGGCGAAATGAAAAGATTTTACACATAAAATCACAACTTAATCCGAATTAAGTTATCCCAGAGTACGTTCCAAGTATATTCCAGGATAAAACCGCGTTAATATCCTTCAAGAAACATAAATTTAAGTGAATTTTCTATGCAAAACTCTGCAGTTATGTTGCATGAAGAGCGCAGAGAGGAAAATTTCCACTAAGCAATGTAAATACATAACGCTTAGCGCCACTGCACAATGTACGACTGAAATGTGTGTGTGTTTTTGTGTATTGAGAGTATAGTGTGTATGTTGAATGCACGGGGCGATTCAAAAATGACGTCACCCACAAACCACGACACGGCTTTTTGGGCCTCACAAGTTCCCGAGCGAACCGCCAGCCAGCTTAGCGCCAGAACGCTGGGGCAAAGTTTTGCTTGAATTTCACTACACGTTAACGGTACGGTGTGTACGAGCTGCGGTTATCAACAATCTCCAACGCTTGCTTCTTACTACGCTGGAAATATAATGTGGATTTCACGCCCGAAAATAACGTTGATTTCGAGATATTTACTAGGATTTTAACCGGGACTATGACCCATGGCAAGCATGGTGCGCGAAACCAGGCATCTTTGGGTTGGAAATTTACCGGATAATATTCGAGAAGACAAAGTTATAGAGCAATTCAAACGGTGAGTAGAGCTCGAAATCGAGCCATGGTCGTGCTATATATCGTGTGTACATACTAACCGCACACAAACTGTGCGCGAAACCCTCACTACTATCAAAACTTTGCGTTACAAATTGATAAATTTAAGCTATTTGCCCTTGTCTGATTTATTATTAATGTTCATTTAATCGTAGAAATAATGTTTAAGATTATAGATCATTATAGCATATATGTGTTTCTTACTTGCAAATTATTGTTATTCCCCGACTAGTATGTTCGTTTTTCAAACGTTAACGGCTGTTTTCAAAAATTCTGCACGAGGTAATGTTTTGGAGCAATCGCCTACGCTAGCTAGGCATAGGATTCGTGCACAATAAGCTCATCGCTATGGCCTGTATGCGACGCGTTGTTAATTCTGCAAAAAGAAAGACTGGAAGATCGAAAAAAGCTTGAAATAAAGTTGAATGTGTGGAATTGCTACCAGCCAAGTATTCCTTTTACTATATATCACCACATATTTTGAACATTCGTGTTTATCATGATTTACCTTTCAGTTTACTATTTTTCCTTCTGTTCACCATGTTTTGGCAAATTATTTCAGATGCATTTTGTTGAGTGTGATTGAAATGGACTTCAGTCTGGTGAAAATAAGTCATCAGTAGATAGGTAAAATTTAATTCTATGATTTGTGATACTCCAATACAGGTAAAGACAGTAAAAAAAAAATTCAAGAAAATTTGCAATCATTAGATAGGGTAGACTCTCGATTTGAAATTTGTTTTCTGCCCTTTACGAGGCAGAGGCAGAGGCAGAGGAGAAAAATGGGTTTCTAATTAGGCTATATCCGTTCTTTAAATAGAAATATTGAATTGTTTACAGTTTGAAACATAGTATTAACTATTAGCTAGTGTTTTTCCACAAAATAATTGGGGAATAGAATAGAGCCCTTCTAGATGAGAGGGTGAACATGGTAAATTTTATTTCCAGTAGGTATTCAGGTTCCATAAACCCCTAAAGTCTAAGAATTGTATTTTTCAAAAAGCCGTTAGTAGTGATCAATCCAGCAGATTGCAGTATCCAGTATTATCTGTTAAAAAGTACAGTATGTGTGTTTTTTGTTTGTGTCCAAAATCCTGGTCGATATCTTAACTAGGGGGAGGGGCAGTAAAAAAAGTAAGAAACTAAGAAATTTCAAAAGACACACTAGATAGAACTAGTTTTATAACCATATTCTGCGCACACTACCAATTTGTATGTCAGAAAGGTTCTAAAATTTACATACATTTACATGTACAGTACAAGCGCTAGTGCCCTTTGGTAAGGCATTAATCCGCATTACCAGGTCTCTCGGAGAGGACCTAAAGCCGTTGGCGGTGTGGTTGCTTACTTACTTGCATTTATGCTTTCTTAGCAGTCAGGTAAAATGACCACCACCATTAATGTAAATTTATATATGTAATTGCATGTACATTGAAGAAAAAAAAACACACAAAAAAAACCCCAATGAATCAAATTCTTTTAGTGTCAAATTAAGAAAAACATACTGTATAACATGTCAGAATTATTTAATTCATTTATATAAAACACATCAGTTAAACCTGTATTCGCATGCATGTACAGTATATTGGTGCTACAAGTACATGTTTATACCAGCATATCAGTAGTACATGTACCTGTGAAAAAATTGAAATAAAAAGGAGTACCGGTAGTTTTTTTTGGTGAGCAAAAATTTGGTTTGGGAAGGCTCAAAGAGTCGAAAAAAGAAGGGTAAGAAGAAAATGCATGAGATTGCGTAATATGTGGTGCGATGAAAATTCTGTCGACACTAGAAAATTATTTTGTATCTTCGCTCAAAGCCCTTCTGTGAACAATAGATGTACACAAACTGTACAGTACAATGTATGTACATGCACACATCATACCCGCCAAATACACTCCCATCTAAATGTTTCAAGCAAAACTAATGTTAGATGAAACAATGAAATGATCATTTAACATTTTTATGTTTATTCATGCATGTACAATGTGACATCATTTTTAAGGCAATAATGATCATAATTCATGTAAAATCCCTGTTAATTGCAATGCAATCTGGATAGTCATGGATTAAAAAAAAAAGTCCATAAATATGTGCTGAAATCGAAGAGGACCAGCATCATCTTAAATCCTCCTAAACGATTATCATTGAAAAAAAAGACACTTCTGAAGACAAAGCAGGAAAATATTTTTTTGGCAAAGTAAAATCCAGTATATGTTTGCTCTTTTATAAGCCAGTATCTGAAAGCTATAAAACTGACGAACATATAACTCTGTTTCAGGTACATCATCTTTCAGTATTTCTGAACTTCCTTGTATACATGTTCATTCTATAATCTGAGAAGCAAATGCACCATCGATTGAATTTGAAAAAAAGTGAAAATTGTCTTTTTTTAGATGTAGCCTGGTGAGTACTAGTAGTAGGCCTACAGTACAGAACCATTATATTTTTCTGGTGAAATTTGGTTTGTTTTTGGCCGAAGGTAGGCTAAAACGAGACAACTGAATTATAAAAAGTGATGTGGTTTGTGAATTTGCTATATACTGTACATGTACAGTACATGATGAAGGACTGTTTTAATATAATTGGTTGAACAGCAAAGTAAGAGTAAAATCAGCTTGCGAATCACTCATGACGATGCCCCTTCCTCTCTTCTATCCCCAAAATGGCAAAAATCCATTCTAAAAGTATGTGTTTGCTTGTAAGAAGCTATTTTGTTTGTAATTCCTCCCAAGTCCTTTTGTATATGAAGGGATTTTCTTTGATTAGGGCCCAATATTTCTTTGCCTCAAATTCAAATTATGTATTTCAAAGGGGTTTCAAACAAAAATTGATCCATTGAAATTGCAATAAGGCCTTTGTACAGTGTTGTGTGGTGTATGCAACGGACATGCAAAATTTGAAACTGCATGCATGCTGTGTGCATAATGTGTGGAGCGATCCCCATTCACTCTATACATGTTTTGTGCTAGTACGAATTCGCTGCATAAAATACAGTGCCAACTCCTCATACACACAATACTACGACTACGTCTACACACACACACACAAGGCACAGACCTTACAACACAAAATGACACACAAACCCTTTCACACACAAAATGCATAGCTGTACAAAATCAATGGTTGTTTTGTGTGCTACTGCTAGCCTAGAGTTTCAATGCAAAAGCAAGTAAACAACTTTGGTCTATGTAGAATACAGTAAGAGAAAAAGCTGGATGGTTAGATTTTGAAGATAAATCAATTGACCATTGACCAAACTTTATTGTTTCTTTTTTCTTTCTAGTTTTAGGATAGTGGTGGTTTCTGCCTGGCTGTGTATTGATTTTAGAAGTTGAATATTAACCAGGTTCTACCAATAGTACGTGGATTCAATGGGGAAACGGCAATGGGTTTAATCAATTACCAAAGTTGGCCTTGTTTTCTTCCCATTTAATGATCATATTCTTGAGAATTTTGAGGTTGTCTATTGATTCGTGGGTTGCAGTCAAGGTTGTATATGAATCTATATTCACTGGCATGATTGTGTGTGGGGAAACCAAAAAAAAGTATGAAAGCTGAAGCAGCAGTAGAAAAAAGAAGGGGAAGAAAATGTAGAGAGATAGAGAAAGAAAAAACATGGTAGAAAATACTAGAAACTAACCCTGTAAGTTTGGGCTTTGATCTGATATAAAACATGTACAGTGTAACATAAAAGTTCCTAAAATGGAATCATTTTGTTGGACTATGAATTGCTACTGTAGACAAGATTCTAAATCATGTGCATTTATGTATGACGAAGCAATAGGTTTGGAACTTGTACATGCTAGCCCAGTCTTCCAATCTTTTCTCTTTTCATCCCCTCTTTCTTTTCTCTCTATCTTTCTATTTTGTTTTCGCCCCAGGGGCTAGCAGATCTCATCTTTATGTATGATCGCTCTGGGAAGAAAAAAATGTGCATCTTCTTCTTCCTGTTCCGATGGTACTTGAGATAAAGTGGAGTAGATCGCAGGCGCGATATAAGCGAAGAGTGGAGTGTTAAAGGGGTCCTTTAAAGTAAAACATAGATTGAAGGGGAGAGGGGGTGGCATGCAGATTCAATTTTGGGGAGCTATTCGTTGCCGGAGGGTAACCTAATTTCAGATAGACTAGTTAGTAGATTTGTATAATAATAGAAGTAAATTTGTCGTTCTATGATTGTTTTGAAGCTGGCTCAGTAGTACTAAACATATGATTGTAGTTGTAATGATATTTAACAAACATTGCAGCCCCTTTATTCTAAAAGCATATAAAGTAGTATTTTTTAATTTTTTGAATAGATAATTATTTAATTTTGTGCTGGATATGGATGGGGCTGTAGCAAAATTCTATTCTTGAAGCAGTCCTGAAAATGATTGAACTTTGCTGAGCAGAGAGAGAACTAAGCATTTTAACGAGTTCATGCATCTCCACTTTACTCTAGGAAGGATGTTATGGAAAGCCCTAGGGGGGTGTAGGCCTGGATCACATGATGAAACATAGAAAGAAAAGGAGAGAGATAGAAAGACAAAATACATCGGAGAGATATTTTTGGTCGCACATTGATTCGTACTTCCCGCTTCCAAACAAGCAAAATTTGGAAGTAAACAAAAACTGGAAAGTGCTCACTTAGCAACCGCCATTTTTCTCTTCCTTTGTGGTTCTCAACCTCACACTAAGTGCTTTCAAACTCTTCCTTTCACTTATCTCTCTCTCTCTGCAATAAAAAGCTTTACTGTTTTTTATTATTCATCCTTGCCACAATGCGGATTGCTTTGTTTTTATGCACGTGTTGCCCCTTTTTTTTATGACTGAAGAATATTTATAGCGAGACAATTTCATTTTTCTGCGTCGGTCATTGCTCGACTTTGCTGCATTCGGCGATGATAATATACATGAACCTATACTTACACTTTAGAAAAGAAAAAAAGAAAATGTGAAGGGGCAGGGAAGAGAAGATTAAAATCCCTTCCAACTTCCAAGACTTTGGAAAGCAAAAATAGTGACATACGGTACCCAAATTATGTAAATGTACGTGTCTGTACACAGTCTGTTGTATTTTTTATATATTTTTTAAATGTTAGAATTAATGTTACATTACATTGATCCAAGGTTAGGAACTTCACACATCCACAGACAATTTTTTGTTGTCGATGCAGTCTCTCCTTTAGTGTTTTGAGGTCAAATTTATTTGCTTAAAATCAATTTGTAAATGATTGACCCTGACTTTATATCATTAAGATATTAACTATTAGTCATTAAAAAAACAAAAATTGATTATCTCTTGTGAGAATCTAAAATTAAGATTTAAAATTTGTGTTACATGTATATGATGCACCACAAGTGACACAAATCTCAGTCTTACTCGTCTTTAGTCGTAGTCTTTCCTCAAAACTTGGAAAGGTCTTTTATGAGGATCTAAGTGAAGATTAAAATCAAATTTTGAGCACCCCAAAGTAACCTTTTGTTGTTTGAGTAAGAAGCTCTGTAACAGTGCTTTCTGCATGAGATGAGCTAATACACTAGAGAAGTGTTACACATCTCTTCTTTCACTGTGCTTTCTTTGTACAAGTCATGCAGATAGAGTTTGCTCTAGAGGTTGGTCTCTGGGTTCCACAACATTGTTTTGTAAGAATGAGCGACTCCACTGTGTTATAAATCATTCTCAGAAAACCACTGGGAGACGGGATTTAGTGAGGGGAAAAAAAGAAGAAAAAAAAAAGGATAGAGATATACATGTATTTGATTAAACTCCTTCTCTATTTTCAGAGGCAAACTCTATTCTATTGTTACCAAAATATTCAAATTCAGGGATGTTTCTTCAAAGAAAAGACAGGACATGCTACATACATCTTTAGGTCACTAATTATGACTGATAGCATGCGGGTGGATCCATCTTGCATACATTACTTGTTGCTGTATCGGGTAAACAAACATTATGTCAAGCTTTTGAGTTGTCATGGCCTCATGGGTAACTTTTATTCAAGAAGTGTAGATGCCTTTAAAATTTGAAGATATTGGTAATCTGGTATATTAATTAAGAAGAAAAAATGAGTAAAGGAATTAGGGATTTTTACTGTAACCCAAGTGATGTAACAAGATTAAAAGCAAACAAACACAAACATACTGCTCCAAATAACTCACAACATGTGAATTAGATTTTATGGTGAATAGTAAAAGAACGCGCACAATCTTATTTTATGTACTGTACATACATGTACAAAAACTGTATGCATTTCCTACTCACTTGATATTGAAGTGCTTTCTTATAATTACCAAACCAGGAAATAAGTCATATCTTTCTTTTTAATTGGCAATTCTAATTCTACAGAACCCTTACTAGAATGTGATTCCTGGAAATGCAAGACTTATAGAGGAAATAGAGACATCATTAAATCTTCATATTGTTTTGCCAGGCAATTTTTTTAAACAGCCTTGAAGAGTTTGTTCATGTACGTACTTCAAGTTGAACTGAGCAGGTCGTCCTTGATTCTGTGGTGGATTCAGGAAAGTTATAATCCTTTGGAGGAAGTTGTTGTCTGTTGCTACATTTGTACTAGCTAGACTAGATGTTATGAGGAAGAAACAAAATTCACAAAAGAATACCAGAGACTAGGAGATAAAACAAGATTGGACTGTTTACTTCTGAAACACTACAAAAATGGCGAGAAGCTGACATACACTGTAAGGCCCGAATTCACCAAGGAGGTTTACATTTAACCCGTGGTTTAAATTTAAACCTTCATTTACATAACCCATGGTTTAAAATAAGCGCAAAATAAGCGTACCTTGCCTTGCGCGCGTCTAATATTGGACCTCTTGACTGTGTTGCGCTTATTTTGCGCTAATTCTAAACCATGGGTTATGTAAATGAAGGTTTAAACCATGGGTTAAATCTAAACCTCCTTTGTGAATTCGAGCCTCAATGTTTGACCTACTGACGTACCTGTAGTTTGAGAAGTACCGGTAGTCACTGTGATTTTCACAGAAAGATGTGTGGACAAGTTTTTAATAGACAGTGTACTGTATATAAAAAAAAATAGACTCAAAGAGTAAATACAAGTACCATGTACTATCATCAGATTACACTGAAACTTTATATATTTCTTATATGAAATATGTTGGAGACAGTTTTATTAGCCCCCAACTTTTGTTTCCCCATTGATTTTTATTATACTTCATAAGTAATTAATAGAATCAATTGTGTCTTTCTTGTCAACTTCCACAAGTGGCCAAATAATTCATACTCATGGTCGACAGACTTTCAGTTTCGGATCCATCATGAAAGTGTGCAGAGAGTCTGCTGGTCTTGTCTTGGTTTTGGGTTGGTAATATGGAGTCCAATAAATCATGTTGTCTCAGGGCCAAACAGACTGTAATATTATTTATTATTATTATTATTTGTTTGGAAGGGGGGGGGGGGGAGGGGTGGATGCTGCTTTATCAGAGATTTGTTCAATATGAATAAGGAACAAGGGATCAGAAGGTCACACTTTATGATGGCCTTTGATAATTGATTTGGAATCATGGTTTACCTGTGTACTAGTATGAGACAGAAAACTGAGGGTTGGATAGATGTAATGTGCAAGTACATTTTGTACATGTTGAACAGTACATGTACATGTATGTACAGTGTATGCAGCCTATACAGTATTGTAGGATTAGATTAACACAGTGTACATGCATGTCATGCAGTGCACTTGGTCATTGTGTATACATGTATGCTTGTGCTTTGTATGCCCTGCATTGTTTAAGTTCATGGATTGTTGGGTCAGACATTTCCATCTCCAAGAATGGCCTACTTTGTAATTGTTCCTTTCATGTAAACACATGAATGAATGAATGAATGAACTAATAGTAATAACCCTTGGATACATGCACTCCCATTGATCCTTCGTGTCAAGGTCTCTGATCAAATTCAATAGCCATTTTGTTTCAAAGAGTTCAAAGCCTTTGGAATACAATCAATACTGCCCCACTGCCCTTTGTATTGAGTATACAGTAGACTAGTTTGGGGTCTCCCTGGACTGGTCTGGATGACTACACTCTAGCAGTACAAGGTTTTTAATGACCTGTACTTCCTGGAGGATAATAGCTCCGATACAAATGTAGACTTTGGTTCAACTGATACATAATAAGCAAAGGCTTTGTGTTTAGACATGTATTGGGTCCATGATTTAGATACATTGTAAGTGGGACATTGATTATTGGAGCTGTTATGAGTTACTTACAGACCTTAACATGTTCAGACATGTACTATACCGCAAACAGGCTTTAATACAGTCAAGCGCTTGAAGCAGAGAGGAAAATGTACACACATCTATTTAGCGAGTAACCCACATTATCATTTGCATGTAAATATAAAACACAAGGCATACATGTATGTACTGTACTTTCAGTATACATTTTAAATAAATGAAACAAAACAAAACAAAAATACATATGTTGCTTCAGATGATTTTGGTTTGGTTACCATGTGTTTTTAAACTTTCTAGATTTTTTAATTTTTTTTATTGGATTTGCCTCCACGACACAAAAGATTCTCATCAAATTTAGAGGGTTGAAATATAATCCCCTCATTATGCCCCTACACACTTCCTACATGTACTTCAGTTGTTTTCATCTTTCTCTTTTAAAGCTATTCTTGGATCGTTACAAGTAACATAAATCCGGATAAATGTGAGGAAAGGTTAAAAATATGCCAGAGATCTTATGAGTAATCTTTTTCTCTCTCTCAGAAGCCATTTATAACCTGCATCTCATGTGATCAAGAGCAGGGGTGGACCTGACATTTGCTTGAGAGAGTTGACACGCAAACAGACTGTCGATGTGTAACTCCCGTACAATCATTATTACTCGACGACGTGACCTTTAGAATTTGGGAAAGCAACGTCACGTCACGCAGGAAAAACATGAAAGCCAGCTTGGAAGTGCTTACAGTTTGATATTATGTAGAAGTGTTTTGAAACTTGATCTTGCCAATATGATCGTGTCATGTAATCCACTTGTGTACATTTCACCAAAACACAGACATTGTTCACATACGTATTACACACACACACTTGTTCGTTATAGCTGTCGGATTGTGCTTTCTTGCCTCAACCTTCCTGTGAAAAGTCATGCCATATGTTGCAGAAAAATCATGGAGCCTCGGCTGGCTCGAGCCAAGAATAGCAAGACGATATCCTGTTCAGTGAATGAGGGTCCCGGTTTATATGGCCTCTATATTGTAAGCTGTCAATGTACTGCAAAGGGGAAAAGGTCGTAGAATGTAGAGAGAGTTTGGCAGACAAGATCTGTGGCCAACACCCAAATGCTTTCTTTATGCTTATAAATCAATGTGTAGGCTCTATCAGACACATTGTCGCTGTTTTGTTTTCTTCTTGTGATTTGATTAGTAATGCCTTTCATATGGTACGTGTGTGAACACTGTAAATATTAATAGTAGAGATGTTGTGTTTAATGACTTTTGTGTTCAGATTAATGCCCAACTATACTTATAGGCCTATACATTTACAGCTGTAGTAGTTCATGTGAACATGTACAAATCCATGAATACATGCAAGACTTAAATAACAGAAAAAAGTACACTCAACTGATTTGATTTGGCATCAACATTTATAAAGATAAGACATAAATAGAACAGGTTTAGCATACTATACATCCAGGCAAGTCCACAAGATTTTCCAATTAAACATTTGCTATCCGCCTAGTGTAAATGATCATTGCAAATCCATCATGCCTACATTAAAATAATTGTAACAGCTGCATTTAGTTTGTATAATAAAGACCATACAATAAAGTGGCTGCACCCCCGCAAGGCCCCTACAGAATGTAGAGGGAGTGCCATACAATGTAATTTAAACAGCTTGGCTCTCAGAAAGCATTTAAATTCGCTGCGATGTGTAGGTGTATTATTAAATGATTGCTTGCAGACCTAGATGCAGCCTGGGCATACACTGTACATGTATGTGTAGTTGTACGCAGTTTTGCACTACAGAGCAATTTATAAATGTTACTCAGATGGATTTGATAAACATGACACCAAGAAGGTTAAACCTGCTATATTATGGCCACCATATAAATAAATCTGAATGAATTCAATCCAGTTTGAAAATTAATCGAGAGTAATTTCTGTGGCAAGAATCTTTCGTGGATTGTAATAAGTAAATTAAATCAATAAATTAAACTAATTAGTTTCATTTGTGAATGAGTTATTTTGCAGCACGAGAAAGACTTTCCAGATTCTGCACCACTTGCAAAATTTTGCGTCCATTTTGTGCACACACAGCCGTTCTGGTTCTACAGCACAAGAAAGGCCTAAAAAAACTAAATAATTCAAGCCAGTTTCTTTCAAAATGGAATTCTTTAATAAGACATGTTCCTTTAAATGTACATGTTAGCCTTCACTTTCAACAGTGAACGGAGCAGAGAGTGCCATACCTGTGCGTACTGCACTTATGAATGGGGGCCATGACAGATGGCTAGTTTCCTATAGGATGAGAGAGACAGGGGGCACCCCATTTACAAAGGGGGGGGGGGGGTTACATTTTGTGAGGGCCGTTCAGGGATTTCTAACCGTCTCGATGAATCACCACACAAGGGAAGAGGAAATTAAACATGCGTGACTGTAAGTAGACCGTGTGTGAGAGACAAGAAGAAAACAGGGATTGGAGAGAGAGAGAGATTGAGAAATAGAGAGAGAGATTGAAGCACAGAGGAATTATCTTATGAGATGAGCCTGTACAGGGGATATATTTGTAGCTTGAAAGGGACTTAGTTCATTTGAATACAATCGAAGCAAAAGTAGCTCTGGCCCAGGGACGGTGTAGCAGAGGGCTTGAAGCGAAAGTAATTAATACAGAAGGGGATGTGATATTCACCACTAAAGAGGATACAGTTTGAAGTGGGAGGTGGAGAGAAACGGGGAAGCCGTACAAACACTGCCAGGGCTTAAATTAATCCAAGGCCACCAAGGCCATGGCCGAGGATGCCTCTTTGAGTGGCCTCAATGCCCCTCTCATTAGCCTTGGAGATTTTTTGTGCCCTTTTTAATTCTTCCTATTTGTGCTGTAATATAGGAATGTGCCCTACAGAAAAGTGGCCTTGCCCTAAAAATATTGAAATGTAAGGCCTGCACTGCCATATTGCAGATGAATATACCAATGAAAATAATATAAGCCAGCTGACTACAAAAAATTTAGTGCATTGAATATGCATACAAAACTGTTCATGTATGGGGGCTCACAATAATCCGTGAATCCATTGATTAGACAGATATCAACTAGCGTTCTCTGTCAGATCAATGACGATTCTCTCTGTTTCTTCTCTTGTCTGTAGTTTTAATCTCTATAAGTCATTTCCTAGTTGTACATGCGCCCTGCAAATCGAGCGAGAGATATTTTGTCAGAATCGCATGATTTTTATGTAAATCATCAAAGGTTACAACAACATTTTATTTCCTCGCTCTTAAGGCGAAGAATCCAAGATATATTATGTGTTATATCCCAAAGCAGAATTGTAAGCGTCCATGGGAAGATATCTTCTGATTATCTTCACAGCATACTCGTGTTCCGTTTCATCCAGAGCCAATGGAATATTTGATTGTAGGTAGAAGAATAATAACATGACGTGTGCGTGGGTGGGTAGGCCGGGTTTGCTTGCTTGCGTGTGAGGCTCAATCCGCTGTATTTGCTTTTTAAAAAGCTGTGTTTTTATTAATAAATCTGGGGAGCCTGGGAGCTTCTGCTCGCTCCTTGTAGAGTCGGCCGTCATGCAAATATTTCTGAATTCAGATCAATTGAATTATGTTGGCCCAGTGTGTGTCACACAGGATATGATTCTACCGGCATATATGACATAATTAAATCGGATTCTATTTAGCTCGGGTAACTTGAAAGTCACTGGTTTTTACCAAAACATGGCAATGGAGAAACATAGAAGATCTCAATGCTTCAGTTGCTGCTGTTCAATGTTTTTATTGGTGGCAAATTTCCAGCAAAATTGACATGGAGAATTATCAATATTACTATTGAAGAATGTCTAAAAAAAATTAAAGCATTATCTCACAAGGTGTTTTCTAAGAAAAAAATAAAGTAAATGGCTTCAAAATAATTTTTTTTTGGGGGGAAATTTGAGTAACACCATGGATATCACCAACGTCCTTCACCTAAAGAATCTAGAGCATTTTAACACATACCGGCACAGTTGGTAAGGGGTGGGGGGGGGGGGGGGGGGGGAGAGGGATATTTTCTTGAAAGTCAAGCCACAAGATCTGAGACCTTCTAAAGTTGTTGCTAGACGCTTGGCATACAGGGAAAGGAAACTCTAATATTCCCCAGGCGGTGAGACGGACAGGGGTGCTATTTTCTCTCCCTGCGGTCATCTCAGAAATTATATCACTTCCCGCTTTCATGGTGTTGTTACGTCCATGCAGGTTGTCGTCATCGCAAGCTGTTCGTGGAATCGCGTTGTAGAAACCCCTTGCCCAGAGTTATGGTCAGTTACGATCGAACGCTTCTCATTGCATAGATGATACCTGAGAGGAAAATGAAGAGGATAGATGATATAATGGTTTCATTCAAATATAAAGAAATGCAGTTTGTTATGTTGACATTTGAATACGCGGTTAAACAATGGCAACCATGCAGCCTGCAACTTGCAAGCTGCTTCACTGAAAACAAAGGTTGGGTCATAATTTCTTGCACCATCTTGAGGTCTCAATTAACGAACCTCATTTATAATCAGGGAATTAAATCCTATCGTTAGTGGATCACTATGAACTTGTAACGCTAGCCTGAGTCAAGCCAGCTGTCCACAATAATACACAAACAAACCCTAAATACAATACCCCTGATGTTAATGAGAAACTAATGAACTCCTTGACCTCACAGTCATGCTTGAACAAAGGATATTTGTCATATCTCCGCAAATTTTTGGTTTAACAACAGGCTTGCATGTACACTGTATCTGTGATAATAATTGGGTAAAGCTACATGCACATATATATTGAGGTTCACACAAAAGTCGTTAACGTTAAGTTTAGGTCGATACTTTGGCGATATCTTGTAGTTGGGGACTTTGTGGATGCACGCGTGGTGGTTACAAAACTATGACAGATCTTATGGTTAGTGTGATACACAAAACCATGAGATGTGGGGGTTCTTACTCATATTTATTGGCCTTGCAGATGAAATTAACTTTAAAGTTATACCATCTTGTAGTTCAAATGAATGCTTTCCCTGGCTTGTATTTATTTTAAACTTTGATTTTTTTAAAATATTCCTGTGTGAACCTTTATCGTTGGTGGGGGAACAATGTCTATAACATAAGGTTTCACAAAATCAAAGTTTATAACTATGATGGATCAGTATGAATATACTGTCACTATGAACATGACGGGCAAAGAAAGCGGACAAAATATTAATATACAGTTCCTCAGGTAGACAAAGGAACATCCCTTCACTGCTATTATGTAAAAGTGTGTAGAACAGGTGTCACATGCCTATTCACCTGTTGTACACATTTTTACATAATAGCAGTGAAGGGATGTTCCTTTGTCTACTTGAGGAACTGTATATTTTGTCCGCTTTCTTTGTCCGTCATGTTCATAGTGTGTAGGCCTACATACTGTAGTTATTGATAAAAATTGATGAAAATAAAGAGTGACTGATTCTTTCATTGTAGTATTGTACTCAATTCATGTGGATTATTATGCCAGTATGCCTTATGGTTAGTATGCCTAGTACAGTACCTTGTATGCCTTGTGCATTATTTTATTATCATTAAGGATATCCCAAAATTGTCAACACAGTATGGTAACAAGATAATCCTTGCACGTTGTTTTTCCCTCCTTCAAAATCTTTCCCAGGGACATATTTTTCAGCTGCTTCGCACATGCCAGCTATTACATAACAATGCTAATCATTTAACATCCGTTTGACTCACAGCCCTTTGTGACCAAGCGTTTTTGTTTCATGTGTTGTCCCAAGCATTGTCATAAGTAGTTGGTCCTCAAATTCAGAGTATGATATTTGTCCAAACGATATATGTTGTTTATTTCACATACATGTAATGTACATGTAGTAATGTTATTGAGAAAACATGTAATGAACAGCATATATGCATTTTGTCAAAGAAAAAGTAATTGTTTAATCACCTTCTTGGTTGTATAAAAAAAACATGACCTTTGTGCTACTTTCTACAACAGGGGGGGGGGGGGGGGGTAGATTTAGAATGTGTGCAGCCATTGATGTAATTGAACAGTGTGACTTCCATATCTCCTGTTATTAATTTTTCCCTGACCTTCAAATGTTCAAAGATACACAGCTGCTGTTCTCAGCTTTCAATATTGACAGAAAAAAAAGAGAAGATTTTTCTTTTCTTTTCTTTTCTCAATGAGGTGTTAGATAGAGCCTTGAACGTCTGAATTTTCAGCAATTCTGGGTATGATTTTTGTTTCGTTTAAATACAGTTTTAGCTCCATTTAGAGGGAATAGCGAATAGTAACTGCCTTGTTAGATATTATATTCCAAATAAAGCTACACGTTTGAACTACCGGTACATAACTGGCACCATGCCAAACACCCTGTCATGCAACGTTTCCTTTGACATATCAAATGAGGCGGAACATGGGAGGAATAGCAAGCTGCTTTCTTTATTTAAGAATCAAGGTTTTACCGGGAATATTTTGAGGTACAGCAAACAATATGTGCATAACAAAATTTCAACAGATTTACACAGTTAGTAGCTACATGTATATATACCGGTAGTCAAATATATTTAAAATCATATTGGCCTTATGGCCTACAGATCAAGAACTGTAATGGACCTAAAAACTATTTGAGCTATAGCTGCTTTTTATCTGCCTTCAAAAATAGAGGGAAAAATACTCAAACAATGGAGAGATAGAGGTATAGAGAGAAACGAAATGGGGAAAACAAGCTGCTATCCTGTTTAATATCTCGTGACCCTGTCGTTAAACAAGGATGGTCCAAAGTCTGAGTTTGCACAGCGAGCTCTGTGAAAAACATTAGCCCAAATTTAGACTTTGGAACAACAAGAAAGAAAGAAAAAAGAGCTGAAGAGTGTGTTTGCCTTCCTGGTTTTCCTTAACTATTTCTAGATTTTTTTCTTTTTTGTTAATAGTTCCTTGGAGCGTGGACCCACTCCTCTTCTGTTGCTTTTATTTGTAATCTGAAATGTCTACAAAGGAGTGATAAAAGACATTTGATCAGTGTTGCGTTTTAGGAGTAGAATAACGAGTGGGAGAGGAGAAGAATAAAGAGTGGGAGAGGAGAAGAATAAAGAGTGGGAGAGGAGAAGAATAAAGAGTGGGAGAGGAGAAGAATAAAGAGTGGGAGAGGAGAAGAATAACGAGTGGGAGAGGAGAAGAATAAAGAGTGGGAGAGGAGAAGAATAAAGAGAGGGAGAGGAGAAGAATAACGAGAGGGAGAGGAGAAGAATAAAGAGTGGGAGAGGAGAAGAATAAAGAGTGGGAGAGGAGAAGAATAAAGAGAGGGAGAGGAGAAGAATAAAGAGTGGGAGAGGAGAAGAACAAAGAGTGGGAGAGGAGAAGAATAAAGAGTGGGAGAGGAGAAGAATAAAGAGTGGGAGAGGAGAAGAATAAAGAGTGGGAGAGGAGAAGAATAAAGAGTGGGAGAGGAGAAGAATAAAGAGTGGGAGAGGAGAAGAATAACGAGTGGGAGAGGAGAAGAATAAAGAGTGGGAGAGGAGAAGAATAAAGAGTGGGAGAGGAGAAGAATAAAGAGTGGGAGAGTGGGAGAGGAGAAGAATAAAGAGTGGGAGAGTGGGAGAGGAGAAGAATAAAGAGTGAGAGAGGAGAAGAATAAAGAGTGGGAGAGGAGAAGAATAAAGAGTGGGAGAGGAGAAGAATAAAGAGTGGGAGAGGAGAAGAATAAAGGGTGGGAGAGGAGTAGAATAAAGGGTGGGAGAGGGGAAGAATAAAGAGTGGGAGAGGAGAAGAATAAAGAGTGGGAGAGGAGAAGAATAAAGAGTGGGAGAGGAGTAGAATAAAGAGTGGGAGAGGAGAAGAATAAAGAGTGGGAGAGGAGAAGAATAAAGGGTGGGAGAGGAGAAGAATAAAGAGTGAGAGAGGAGAAGAATAAAGAGTGGGAGAGGAGAAGAATAAAGAGTGGGAGAGGAGAAGAATAAAGAGTGGGAGAGGAGAAGAATAAAGAGTGGGAGAGGAGAAGAATAAAGGGTGGGAGAGGAGAAGAATAAAGAGTGGGAGAGGAGAAGAATAAAGGGTGGGAGAGGAGAAGAATAAAGAGTGAGAGAGGAGAAGAATAAAGAGTGGGAGAGGAGTAGAATAAAGAGTGGGAGAGGAGAAGAATAAAGAGTGGGAGAGGAGAAGAATAAAGAGTGGGAGAGGAGAAGAATAAAGAGTGGGAGAGGAGAAGAATAAAGAGTGGGAGAGTGGGAGAGGAGAAGAATAAAGAGTGGGAGAGTGGGAGAGGAGAAGAATAAAGAGTGGGAGAGTGGGAGAGGAGAAGAATAAAGAGCCGGAGTGGAAAGGAATGTATAGATGGAAGAAAATTGAGAGAGAGAGAGAGAGAGAGAGAGAGAGAGAGAGAGAGAGGGGGGGGGGGGAAGGAGAGAGAATTGAGGGGTCTGTGTGAATAGATGATGCAATAGTATTTGCTGTAGTTTTAGGTATAGTTTTTAGTGGGTTTTGCTTACTTGTTTGTGTTCTATTTTTGAATTTGGGAATAGTAAGATTAAGAATCTTGAGTGAGAGAAGGGATATTTATATGCCTGTACCATCTATTAAAGGAGAGTTGGAAAACATACCTCATCATTACCATTATCACCATCGATACCATCATCATCTTCATCATAATCATTCATCACCATCAATTTCATCCCTGCCATCATCATGCAATCATTCCCCGAGTCCAGACAAAAACAAAAATGCTCTGATTCAGGCCTCCATATCCACTATCTTTTTTCTCTCTCTCCTTCCTCATCAAATCTCTCTCCTCCTCATCATCTCTCTCTCTCTCTCTCTTTCTCTCTCTCTCTCTCCTCCTCATCTCTCTCTCTCTCTCTCTCTCTCTCTCTCTCTCTCCTCATCCTCTCCATCTCAAGGCTTCACTATTTACTGCTCTCTAGTCTCTTCTGTCCCTCTTCCACCGCCTCCCTGTTGCTTAGCAACAGTGGAGTTCTATCCTCGCAGCTGAAGTCCTCCAACTCTGATTTGTGAAAAGAAGCAGAAAAACCGGTGAGAAAGATGAGAAAAATAAAAAGAGAGAGAGAGAGAGAGAGAGAGAGAGAGAGAGAGTGAGCGAGAGGGAGAGAGTGAGCGAGAGGGAGAGAGAGAGAGAAAGAGAAACATCCATGCCTGGAATGGATCTCATGATCTCCAGGCATACGAGACGCGATGCCGTGTTTCTCCATCTTTTTTTCTCGAAAATACCAGAGGTCATATAAAATGAGTGTCCTTCCAGCATGCCTCGATTGGAAAACATAGGACAGCACTAAATCTAGCCAGATGAGAGGCTGACAAGAAAATGAAGGCTGGAAAGCTTGGAAGCAAAAAAGAAAAAGAGACGAGAAATGTAGAAATCAGTCCATATGGATTCCGTTTTCAAACAGATAGGATAGGGTTTTACTTATTTTGCATCTCGCTCTGTCATTGAATGGCTAGATTCGTGAGGAGCGCCCAAGGCTTAATTTGCATCGCCTATCTATCTTTATGTTTGTATTTGCTTTCCCCGCTGAAGGGGGCTCATTCGGAGGCAGGATTTTTCTTGTCCATACAGAGAATGCTCTGCCTCAAGGGGAATAATATGTTCGGCTGTCGAAGAAAATACATTATTACATCAGTAGACGAGAACAGTGAAAAGAGTAAAGGTCCTCCTACCCGGTACAATGTATGCTTTCTTTCTGTTTTCGCAGTAGCCTTGGCATTTCGCAGATTGATCATTTGAACAAAAAATCTGACTCTCTGTAATGATGAAATGATGAAAATATCAAGTACGAATCATCCATCAATTATCATTATGATCATCTTTCCAATATGATGATATAATGATTATAAAGATACATATCAAGACTGTTCGATAACAAGTAATTACATGTATTTATTACTGTGGTCATTGGAACAAAATCGCATTGAATTTGTAACATACATGTAGTCCAGGGTTGCCAACTTGCGCTTCAGATTTTTAAAAATTATTATTTTGTTTACTTTTGTGTTGTTGTATTCAACGAAGCACCATTTGTTGTGAGGTATAGGCTATGAACATGTTTGAAAGCTGCCTTTGTATTAAATTGTTGTTGTTGATTAGCATCATATGGTAAGCACTAAGCAGTTAGTTTTTCACTTTTCTAGTTGGTTTCAATTCACGATAACTAATTTCTTGCCCATGCAGGTTCTCTAGATCACCTTTAAAGGAAGTAAATTCAAACCAACATGTAAACTCTTTGAATGATTTCGCATTACCATGATAAGGAAGACCTTTCAGTCATCATTAGTGTCCCTATCTTGTACTTTGAAACATGACATAACAACTGTTGTTTGCGTTAGCCAGGCGCCCCTGGAGAAATAACAATGATGCAACCAATTGTTATCTTCCTTGTCACTGTTCTCAAAAGAAAGAAAGAAAAGCAAATGCTTGCTTGACCAAAGATTTTATATGTTTTCAGTGGGTAGACCTTAGAATTTGCAACCCAGGCCATGTCTTGAATTCTTGAGCTACATGTATATTGTTTTGGACTGTTCCCTTTATGATGCTGATTGAACTTTTCCTTCTTGTAAATTAATTCTTTTGAATATTCTAGATTTCCCCCTCAATCTTTGCTAATGGCTCCACCAGGTTCACCTAATTCCAATCATAAGGATAACAAAAGAAAACAAAACAAGTTTAAAGAGCATGCAAGGACACATGGCTACATGTAATTAATAAAGTCAAAGTCATGCTCTGACGATGAAGAGCAGTAGTTCATTGTTCATCATGTCATCACAAGGTTTGTGAACGTTGCTTTCACACTCTCTTCACTGTAGTTACATTCTATAGTAGAACTTGGCTCGATAAGTTGACTACAACTATCTGCTCAGTGCTTATACAGAAACTACTACACTTATAAACTTTCAGTGTGTAAGCTTCAGTTTCTTGTTTTGAATGCCCATATTTGGGTTGAGTATCAGCTTGATTTCCTCAAACTTGAGGTGTAAAGATGTTTATGAAACTACTTGGACATGCAAACATACTACAGTGTAGTTCATATTATGAACTAGTATGTTTGTATGTCCGAGTAGTTATTTACAATATTTATATATTCGATAGTATTTCCCTGTTCATTATAGTTTGTGTCATCAGGTATCCATTTTCATGCTTCTATGCCCATTAATCATTTATCTTTCTAATGCCTTTTCTATTTACATCTCATTCTATTGAATTATAAATCAATTTTTACTTGAAATAGAGTTCGTTTATTTGAATAATGATAGATTGTGGTTACTTTGATGTATATATGGCTCACTGTATGTCCATTATACAGTGACACTCCTATTGTAGCACTCCGGAAATTGGCAGTCAAAATTTGTGATTTTGCTCAAAATCTAAATCAATCACAATTTTTACAAAGATCATGCTACAAATCAGTTTATCAGTATCAATTTCAATTGCCAGTCCTGATTAATTGTGCTGTCATTTTCTTTGTTGTTGAATAAGGAACAAAATAAAATAAATCTGGTACTGTGGTACATTTGTAGTTGGTTTTTAGATTTTAGACAGTAGAGTGTAGTAATTCATTATTTTGCTGTACGGCAGGAAAAAACCAAACAAACTTGTCTATTCAATGAAGCAAACAAAGGAGCAGACAATAGGGAACAAGAGTGAAGAATCTCTCTTCCTGTTTCACTCAGTAATATTGTTATACAAAAGCTACGATAATAAACATTATCAGTTCCATCACATGATCATGCATAGTTACATGCAGAGCCTACACGTCTCCAAAACACACTACTATCAACTATTAAAAACCTTTGTTCAAGAAAGTCAACAAGACTTTGAACTAGCCGTTGAACTTATTCATACAAAAATAGTGACAAGAGAAGACAATAAGAAAACAGAAAAATTAACAAAAACTGGCCCTTGCACCTGGTGGGAAGTTTGTTTTTGTGTATATTCTTGGATATAATGATTATGATAAGAATATACAATGTAAATATAAAGGTTGGGCTGGTAACGGAGAGGAGTACTGTGAATGAAGCACGTTTCTTTATGACTCAACCCTTGTTTTTTCCCTCTCCACCTTTTGTTCTCTCTCGGGCTCTCGTGAACATTGAACAGTTTCTATTAACACTGACCTAGATTCGAGAGAGAGATAAATAATAAATTGTGATAAATCAAAAGCGGGAGGGGGTGAGCGAGAAAGCTCTCGATGTTTGGAGTTGATTCGAGACGGGTTAGCTTACTTTATCAGGTTCCACGTCATCAATTCAGGGTGAGGTTTTTAATCACCAATCCCATGCCCTGTATTCCCATGTCTACTACATGTACCTGTACTTAGAGCAGCCACTACACATGAATATATTATTGCCATACGTGATGTCGAATTATGACCTATTTTTTTTAATGTAACAACATTTGTTGTTTGTAATGAAATTTGGTCGTAGGCATGCGGTTGAAAATCTGTTTTTTTTTTATGCCACTTGAAAAAAATGATTGAATTGAATTAAGTTTGCTGCATTCTCTCCATCTCATTAAAAGGATTGATTTTAATATTGAAGAAATGGATAGGATTCATGTTTCTCCTTTTCTTTTCTTCTATTTTTTCTTCTCCATGGTTTCTAAATATGTGTTGCCCCAAATACATTGTATTTTTGGGGTATGATTTTTGTTTGCGATATTCGAAAATGATAAGTGTTGGAAGGAACTTACAAGTATTATTATACACAATTTTGTATTAGCATCAGTTTATTGTTGCAGTATATGCATTTTATTTCGGGGGTGGGGGGGGGGGGTTGGACTCGATGGAGATAGGGAAAATGAGGACCTCTTTGCCCCTCTTGTTTTTAGTTCTGTAGATAATTAGTAGTTCATAATTGTTCGTTTCCTGTAGCTTGACATTCACAAATTTCTTTTTAAAAATCCAAAAAGAATCAGTGGTTGAGGCCAGTCATAACAAACCTCATATGCTTCTCATTCAAACCGTTATGCTTTTAGATTTGTCTCTTTCCCTCTCTTTCCCTCTCTTTCCCTCTCTTTCCCTCTTTCAATCCCTTTAAGCTTTTTAGGATGCAATGTGATTACATCAATAGATTTACTGTAAATCTCACTCTAATGCTCTTGACTATGTCTGTAAATTATTTACTTTAATTAATGATGCAAATATTGAGAAATATTTCAAATAGTCATATTCTACTCATAGTCCAATTGTCTTTAACACAGCGCCTTTATTACATGTACGTATACACTGTATTCTGACCGAATAATACTCACAGTTACTTTTTTTTATTCAGTCAAATTTAAACTTGTAGTAATTAGAGCCCAAATCTATTGGCCCGTAAAAAACCAAAAAAAAAACACCAACAACATCATCTTGATGATCCATACCACAACAACAACAACAACAACAAAAACAAAAACAAAACTCTTATATAAGATACAAAATACCCACCCACCCTTAAGGTAGTCATGATGTTTTGTCATATTTTAGAAAGTTTAGGGCGGGACAGGGAAAGAGGATGTTGAAAACGAGATAAACGGAACATCATACTGCAAGACAGGATGACAATTCACATGAGGGAACTAAATAACAGATTAGCAAATCTTAGGGGATTAGGATCAATAAAATAGACCTAAATCAGGATCTTGTTTGTTTTTTCCTTTCCAGACTGAGGATTAACCAATGTCTGTTTGGCAGAGATTGTGCATGCCCCAATATTTTAAAGTGAAAAACAAGACTGGCTTTGGAGTGCATTGAGCTTGTAACATGAATAGGATTTGTGCATATGTCTGGCTGCATTTCTATTTGGCCTCTTACGTTGGCAGCTATCCATACAGTGTCCAGGCAAGAGGCATAGCACTGCGCGTAAAAGGAACGAATCACTGTAGAGTTTTTGTAATATTACAGGTGTTATTATTGTCTACACTAATGAATGGACCATCTATCTCTTCAGAGTCAGACTCCAATCAGTTTGATACTTTCACATGGTACAAATCGTTATGTTACATGAGATTGTTAATTACGCTTTTAAAAGATAAAATTCACATCAATTTATGTTTTTTTACTTCATGAGTAGGAGGAATTGGGAGGAGAGTGGGGGGGGGGGGGGTGGGAGGGAGAGAAATTTGAATATCTTTAAATGTGATCAAACCCACTCTTCCAATGAATCTCTGGAATTTATGTTGGATGACTCAAGACTATAAATCCCTTTTAATGAGACAGAGAAAATCAAGCTTGAAAATATGCCAAAGGACTTTGATTTTTAAAATGAGACTGCCTTAATCGGTGCTTGTTATGCTTGTTCTACCTGTCCGTACCACCGCTCTTATAACTGCCTTTAGAGTCCTTTCTTTCGCTCATTTGTCCCTATCCTTGTTATTGTTTTATCTATTTTCTCAAATTAGTATAGAGGGAGCTAATTACGGAAAAAAGAGCATATTCGGATACTCGGCCACGTCCAAATTTGATCAGTGCAATTTTGCTGAAAACCTGTGCAATGTATAGATTCATTAAACAATTTTGTTTTGACCCGTAAGCACAGGCAATTATCACTTTGTATGACCATAGTCCTTTAGCCCTTTGCTGGCAAACGTATCGGTCAGGTCATTACTGGGGTTCGATTGTTTAACAAGGCAATAAGGATAGGCCTTGGATATTTTGTGGCTTTTACAAGTAAATATCCAGCCTTGGAAGTACAAATTATCCAGGGGCTTTACTTTACCTTGTGTTTGGTTGGTGGAAGGTACTTAACCATACGGAATCTCATCAGGTATTTCTGGCTGCCAAATTGCGCTCCGATGCGGCTGCATTTGATTCAGCGGCGCATTGTTTCACAGTGCTCTCCACTTAAAACACCTCCGCTAGTTTCTTTTTACGGTGTTCCAGTGCCCGGGTTTTCAATTGCGGCTCAATAATGCACAGTCAATTTATTCCACAGTACGGGGTAATTGCAGAGCGTGCATTATTAACGAGGATAGATGGAATAGATTGGGCATTAAGAGGTGAGATGCGGATAGATGCATAGATTAGATGAGAGCGAGAGAAATAAAATGTGGGGGAAAGGGCGAGCGAGAGAGAGAGAGAGAGAGAGGGAAAAAGAGGGAGAGCGGGAGAAGCAGAAATTTTTGACGAGATGAATTTCGCTGTTTAATTCATTTATCTAATCTTGAATCTGTTTAGCAATCTCACCAAACATAGGTGACTTAATATGAAATGAAAGACCTCCCGATTCCCCCCCCTCCTCACCCCAGAAAAAACAGAAAAATGCATTACAAATGTAAGTGTACCTCATGATCCGATGCTTTTGTTTCTGTATTGGCTGATTGCCATGGTCTTTTGGATGTTCACAAATCTCAGAAAATGACAAGCTTTTGAGAATAAAGTATCTTGAAGGTGACCTTGTGCTTTCTGAATTTGTATGTCAAACTACAGCATGTAGTCTGTAGACTTGCACTGGCACAACATAGGCACTCACTCCAACCTCTTGCTAGACCTAATAGTATCTGCATTTAGGCTCTACAGTGTAGTACATGCAGTCTTAAATCCTATGTATATATATATATATTTATACATGTACACGCATTGACAGCTTTTTGTGGCCCGTGTTGTATTTACCCTGGCCTACGATTAACTTGTTAGCCAGCCAGCCATCTTGTTTTCTTGACACTGGTGAAGTTTCACACGAGATGCCATTATCCGGTTTCAACTAATTAAGGTGGAGCCTTGCAAATAACCTTTGCGGTACAACTGCAAGTAGCATACGGGACCAAGAAACGATTCCATCGGCCTTGTCGGGGATGGAGCATGTAGTTTGGGAGACTGGCTTTTTCGAGATGGTCCCATGACACAGCCTGTATGTGAGATTTGGAAGTCCCGGGGTGGATTTCAAGACGGTCCCTTAGTAAATACACAGCACTGGAGGCCAGCTTGCATGCCAAGTGTTTTGATTAGCATCACCTGACCTTTTCCGACACAAGCACATACATGTACATACACCCACACGTAATGCAAGAAAGACAAGTGAGAAAGAGAGAGAGAGAGAGAGAGAGAGAGAGGGGGGGGGGATGGGATAGAGAAACTGGTACAGTACGGTATATGTACAAACAACAGCTAACAAGTTCTGATGTAGGCCTATGACGTTGAACGACATGCTTAATGTAGACAGTAAAAATGATTACATGCACATGAATATGTATGTATTGCATGCTCCCATTGCAAAATTATAAAAAAGTCAACTACAGAAATAGAATGCTCAGATCACGTGGAAGTACATGGGGCAATACCTGCAGTTTATATAACAATCAAAAGATGGGATTTTAGAATTTTGCTTTTTACCAACTTTGAAGGATACAAACAGATACAAAGACAGAGTACTTTGGCCTACATTAAAATAAAAATAAATTGCACTTTGTTCTAGTAACATTGTGGTCTTCTTTTCCTGAGTTATCAAAATTTATAGCATAATGTTAATTACTTTTTTATAATATGTCTCTATCATTCAAAAATAAACAATTTGAAATATGAACAACATTTGTGTTCATTGCCTTTCTGCCAGGGCAGCAAGGCACATGATGATTAAAAAAAAAAAATGATTGCTATAAAATATAAACGCAATATGACATGGTCTTATGGCGCTAATGTGGCAGTTCAACATAACAGTCTACCAAAAGGCCTTCACATAGACTGATTGTTCCAAGAATAACAAGGCATGTTTTGACACTTCATGTCTTTCTAATATTCACGCTTGTTACGATCTCACTTTTTCTTCCTTTCAAATCACGTCTGTCCATTTAACCTTTTCAGTATTCTTTGACATGTACCTTGTTCTTTTTTTCTTTACATGTTTGCTGTCTAGCTGTTTCTCTGGTTTTGTGAACACCTCTTTCTCTCTCTCTCTCTCTCTCTCTTTCTGTGTCCCTGTCCCTTTCTCTCTTTTTCTTTCCCTCTTTTTCTCTTTCCCTCTTTTTCTCTCCCTCTTTTTCTCTCCCTCTTTTTCTCTTAGCATTCCTGTTATATGCTACAGGATGAGTAATCATTTTCCATTTCTGTTTACTTTTTTGTCTACGAAGGAAAAAAAAAATCAATTTCTATTGTTGAAGGAACACAAAAGAGACAAGAGACGGAGGCCGTGTGGTGTAATAAAATTCAAGGATTTTTTTTTTTTTGTTAGTTTTTTTTCGTTAAAAAATAGAGGAGCCTGGATAGATCTACCACTTTTATGCTAGGTGTCCTTGGGTGTTATTTTTGTTAATTTTGTTCTTTTTATTGTGTTCTTTTGCTATTGTGCTATTTAAGCGCGCATGAGTGAAAAAAGGTTGTTCCAGTTTGTGTTTTCTCAAGGCGGTTCCGCTCCCAGGTGCCACGTCTCTAAAAGGGGAGGGTGTGTATTCAAGATGCAACAGATTTCTGACCCCTGTGGAATATCTAGAATTCTTCTGTGTTGGAACTTCTCTTTGAATAGAAAAAAGAAAATCGAAATATTTAATCGACATAAAATGAGTGATAGAATCGTGCGCTCTATATGAATTTATACAACTAGTATTATAACTGGTAATCTCTGATGGAACAATGATGTATGGAAAAGAGAAGTATTTGGGCAAATAAAAGAGATGATACATATCTTTTGCTTTAATTTAGTATAAGGTGGAAACATTTGCTCGCTACAGCCAGCAATATTTATTTGTCATTTCATATGGAATTTGATTATATTTCTTGAGCATTTAAATGTAAGAGTTTATAATGCATTTATAATGAATACATTTATAATTATAAAAATGTCTACAGATGTAATTTGTGTTATTATGTTTCTATACCGAAGCCTCTACCATTTTGTACTCATGTTCAATTGTATGTTGTCTTTATTACTGATTGTGTATAAATTGATAGTACATGTATGTTAATTGGTGTTATATAAATTGAAGAAACTGGCGGAAAATGATGTTCATGCCATGTTCTTTTATGCATGATCAATAAATTTGAACTTGAACTTGGACTTGAACTTGAACTTGATTACGATGTATCTCTTCTTATCTTCGTGCAGGTATGGTCGCGTGGAGAGCGTCAAATTGACAGGGAAGCGTGTGGCAGACGGGACCCAGTCGGCTTACGTGGATTTTGTGGATATAAACAGCGCCACCAAGGCGCACGACGCGCTGATCAAGATCGGAGAACGCGACCTGCGGATAGAGTACAACAACCCGGACAATACAGACGAACCGCTCATCAGTGAGAGGGGTCATGGGGAGTATGATGTCATACATGGCGGAAGGCACTCACGCTACGACACGCGTAGAGATGGGTAAGATCCTCCCCTCCCCCTCCCCCAATCAACAAGTAAAGTTTCGGTAACACCTTGAAGTCTACATGTAGTAGTCTGTAACAGAATACAGAAAGGTCCAGGGACGCGTGGGTCCAAATTCAAACTCAATACCCTCACAAGTTGACATTTTTAACAGCGGCTCATGTACGTACATGTAGATTCTATTGATTCAAATCCTGACTTTGTACAAAAATGGTCTGTGTAGAGGCTGTAACTTGTTCAATCAACAGCCTTTTCCTAAATGTTACTTCACGGTGTTACTGAAATTTATTTGTCAATACTGACAGAACCTCCATTATTGTATCATATTGTTTTGTACATTATTTGTTTGTGTGTGTGTTTTGTTTTTTTTGTTTGTCCGTTTGCCTCCACCACAGGATAATTCCGACCAGTCGCCCGTGTTCGCACCCATCCCTGTACCTGGTTATATACTGGATTATACATTGGACATATACTCTACCTCACGGGACCTGTACAGCACTTATGGATTATTATTGAAAAATCGTTGTATCTGTTGTGAAAAGAATGTTCGTTGCTTCACTGTCTCATGTTTTACTGTTAGTTGTCCATTACATGTTCATGTCATATATATTTTGTCATCCTTTCCAATCATAGTAAAGTTAATATGTTTATATTTGAATGAAGTCTATGTAAAGTGAAACCTGCATTATTAAACACCTTTACAGAAAGACAACTTGTCTATAAAGACCACTTTTTATGATATTTCTAAGTATTTGTGGTAACCTGCACATAAAGGTACCTGCTTCTTGCCACTAATTTTCCACCTACACACTGCAAATTTCCAAGTAGTATCTAGCTATTCCGGGGGTGTTTCACAAAGATCCTAAGTCGAAATTAACCTTAAATTAGACTTGAACATTATGGAGAGCCATTTGTAGCCCTAAAATGAAATATATTCAAAAACGAAGATTCAAGTATTTTAGACTTTTTATAAATTCCACATCAAGAACATGAAATCTCCTTGATAATAGAAAATATGAATGATTTGAATCATGTTATGCCTTTTAAAATAACTTTTACAACATATTTCAAAGCTGCTCACGGCTTTCCATAATTGTTAAGTCCAACTTGAGATAAGTTCAACTGAGGATCTTTGTGAAACACTCCCCAGATATTCAACAGATTAGAAAATTAGATGCCCAATCTACATTCTCAGCATCCAAAATAATGCTGTTCTGCTCCACAACTTATTAATATGGCGTGCTCGTAGGAAAGGTTTACTCAGAATCTTCTTCAATCTAAATGTAAATTCAAGGATCATTTGCTCAAAATTCCTAGGTCCGTAGATGTTGTGTTGTGGTGTGGTGAATTCCTGAGCCTCAAAAACATCAGTCCTACCCCCCCCCCCTTCCAGCCAAACTTCCATTTTTACAATTAACCAAATTAGAGAAAAGAATACGGAGAAGGACTCGAAAAAAACACATCAGTATGCAAAACAAGCAGCTCTTGTTTTTCCTACCACCTTCTCTAGTGTACCTCCTTGTGGAAGAGGTCATTTTGCGGGGGCAGTGCATTATGGGTACAAGGTCATATTCAGCGCCCAGGGTCCTGGAAATTGCTCTCAGTGTTTTGGTCAGTGGAAAGCGTGGTCAAGCATACTAATTTGGTGGGGTCAGATTTGTTTGTAGTCTCTGACTTCAGTATCAGTTAATGAGTTTAATTGAATTGATGTATTCAATTAAACTTTGGATCTAATACTGATGTATCTAATCTGCATTCTAGATCTTGGTCTCTATTTGAAATCTTAGGGGGAATTGGGATAGATAATTTGTTTTCACTCAACAACGTGAGAAGAAGCTCTTTGGCTTGTGACTTTTGAGGCTTTCTAATAGATAAACTAAATTTACGTTTGACCACCACATCTGATGTATCTCCATCAATCTTTAGTCTAGTTTTCTAGTTATTTGTGAATCCGATGTCATTTAATGACAATATTTAGCATAGATTTGTTGTCATAGTACCTTGAGATTCCTCTTTTGTTTAATAGAAGAATTATGAGCCCTTCAAAATTTCTTTTAGAAAAAAAAGATTGATTTCATTCTGCTTTTCCTAATTTTGTATAGTTTTTCCATAGTTTCTTTCTTTACCTGTTAAGAACTAAATATTCTTGTATCATTATTTTCCCATTCTATTTTTCACTTCTTGTCTGCCCAAAGACAGTATGACATAATTTTGTAAATTTGAGAAACAAGTCCAAATGAAAAGACTAATAATTACAGCCTGCAAGCACTCTGGTTTCATTATACTTCAGGTTTTTCTTTTGTGTTAGAAATTAATAAAAAACTACTCACAAAAGAGCTATTGTGTCTGATTACCCATGCACGTGCAGGCCTACTATTTTTTTTTATTACATAAGTCTCTGGCATCTGCTCTAAACAATGGATTCATTTACTGGGGGTCAGTTTTTGTAAGTATCTGTTTGTCTCAGCTTTCATTAGGAGAGAGGTTTCTTTTTTTGTAGTTGTAGTTTTATCATGAGCAATGTAAAATCTGAGATGCACGGCCCTACGTGTTATCAGAGTCTGTGATATGGTGTAATATTGAAGCCCTAAAAAAATATCACAACACCAAAAATGTTCATAGAGATTAAAAATATGAACAAATGAATATCATATATGGGGAAAATGTTGGGAGGAAATTGTTTAAAAAAAAAAAAATCTTGAAAGCATTTTGATCAAAATAAACAAATAAATATTAATCATAAATAATTTTTCATTATCCGTTTAATTTTCATTTAATAACAAATTTGGAGTCATTTCAGGAGACCGGATGGCAGCCATTTTTATATTGGAAAGAAGTTGACTGCATGTTCATGTACATGTTGACCAATTTTGTGTTATCAGACTCGATCAGACTATAATTTCCCTATCTTGAGTTCATACATTTCCAGTGCATTTTCCACAAAATATCCTTCAGCGACAACGATAATAACCTGGGGAATGCGTAACTTATAAAAAAACATTTGCATCGAAATCACTTGGCATTTCAATGTATTACATCAGAAGACGATGCCCAGCCAAAAATGTAACACGATCCGAGCTTAAATCTCCTCATCTTAAGCTAAGTACATGAGTTTTGACAAACGGTGAAAAATGGATGCCACAGACAAGAAATTATACAAAAAGCCTGGTTGATATCTTTTCAAAGAAAATGTTTGATACTCAAAGAATGTTTTCTTGATGGCAAGAACGTGTCAAATTAAGGCGTTTTTTATGTTCCTCTCCACCTAAGTTGTACCCACCCCCCCCCTCCCCGTCAATATTTTGATTTGAATAAGTCTGAGGAAGAAAAAGAGGAGAAAAATCACCTGCTTTTGTATGAACTCACAAAAAAAATTGAAAATATTGGAATCGAGAGAGATAGAGATAGGAGAGATGAAATGTTTGGAATCTCCGGGCTCAAAGTCACTCGAGAAAGTCGCAAAATGTCAAGTGCATTATAAATTCAGTCTCGGAGGACCTGATCCTTGCTGCAAATGCTAATTTATGTGCATTTATTCTTGGAAAGGGGAGTGGTAGAAAGTGTGAGAATCCAGTCCCCCATGGATCTGAATGCGTGGGGCTGAGGCTGGGATTCTGAAAATCCTGTTAATCCAGACACGCCTTGTACATTTTCAAAGTTTTCCCCTCATTTTGATATCCTTTTCATGTTGTTTTTGTTGCCATGGTTCAAAAGAAGTGATTTACAAACTACAGTGATTTAAGGGGCCCTGTTTTTATTATGTTTTGCAATTTAACTTTATGGTTTCATTTTAAGTAGTATTGAATTGATTATTAAAGGGAGGTATGATCATAAAGATAGCTATTCAGAATATGGTTTCACTTAAAAATAAAACAAAAAACAAAAATCATATACATATATTTTTTTTGCTCTTCTAATTTCTCACATAAAAATTGATATATGGGTAGCACCGGTAGGCTGAACGACAAATCAAATAGAAAAGTGTCAATATTGCAAGGGATCAATAATATATTTATGTCATATAATTAATAAATGTTTATAAGGGGACATATTGGATCATTTCAAAGAAAATTTAATTTCCCTTCCCCGAGAATTTCTCGTAGATTGCTGGCCTTTACTACTGGACAAAATGTATAATACATGTACTATATTAGTACCAGCACAACAACTTTCGTAATCTCATTCCGATATATACCAAGGCTCTCTAAAGCAAAGCCTGTTTGACATGCATCCTTAATTTATTAGAAAAATGCATTTATTATGCCCAAGAGCTTGCCAAAACCAGACCTGAATGGCTCGTTATGAATGCACCAAACCCTGTAGATTATACTGTAAATGTACTGTGTGCAATGCCAGTGTGTATAGCAGTACACAAGTCAAATGGACATTTCAGTTGCATGCGTGTTATTGCATGGTTATTGTGTGTGGATTTTCTCATAGCCACAGTGCACTACAAAGCGAGCCATACACAGATGTTGTATTCACTATTCACTGCAGTGCACTGTGCTCTGTGTTGTAAGTGTAATATTTGATTCCTGTTATTTGGGGCTTTATTTCTACCACTTTTCTTTCTACTTATCCTCATACCAAAAAAGGGAAAGGGGTTTAAAAAAAAACATCAGGATGAAAATAAAAGAGGGACAGGAGTACATGTAATGAAATGAGAGGGAGTAGGGGATATGGAAAGAGAAAATGACCGACTGCGGAAAAGAGAGAAAGAGAGAGAGAGAAAGAGAGAGAGGGCCCTTCAAAACGCTATGTGGTGTAATCTAATCTCGCGCTGGGGTTGTTTACAGTTTGCAGGCAGTAACGGTGCGCTGCAATGGTGAAATCAGGGCCTCTCCAGAGGTGCCAGCGAGTGAGCGAGTAGAACGCGGGGTCATCTCTAAACCCAATCAGGGGCATCCTGTATGGAGATTGACTCAGTGGTAGAGCGCCTCACTAGGCGCGTCTTCATCATCTCGAGATTGCCAAATAACCCGCTATTTGTATTGCCAAATAGCCCGCTATTTGGGAAATAATCCCGAAGTAACAAATCGCGTCTTCACTATCTCGAAATTCGACCTTGAAACTTGAAACTCGACCTTTAGAAATTAGCTCGAGATATTTTGCTCAGCGTTAGCGTGTATTGCGAATCTTCGGTCTAGTGAAGACGCACGGGACACATAGCTGGATGTTTTGCCAAATAGTGGGATATTTTGCAAACTATCCCAAGATATCTTGGGATGACAATCCTGACCAAATATCCTTCTAATTGCTACTTCGGTCTGATGAAGACGCAAATTAGCTGGATAGTTTGCGATCGGGATAGTTCAGATAGCTGGATATTTGGCAATCTCGAGATAGTGAGGACAAGCCTACTGTAGTGTGTCATGCAGAGGCCGACCATCAAAATACGGGAGGAGAGAGAGCGAGTGAGAGAGAGGGTGAGAGAGAGGGAGAGAGAGAGAGAGAGAGATTATCAGAGAATATATGGTTATGGGCTGTGTGCTGCATTACAAAGGCAGCTGTACTGAAACTATCAACCCTGCGCTCATACAGTCAGGGGGGGGGGGGTTCTTTTACAAACCTTACAAAATTCAGGGACGGCCTCGGCTCTCGATCCTTATCTCTCCCTTTATGAAAAAAGTAGGTGTTTGTGCAGTGTTAGGGATGATCTAGAATTCGCTAGACTGTTCGTGTTGGTGCATCAGCCCAACGCTGTAAGCCAGCCGTTCGTTGTATTAGCTGTGTGCATGTATTGTATGTACATATAGTATGCACAGGCTGTGGATCTGTTCGCTCTGTACACTGTATTTACATGTACACTGTAGGTTCTCTCAATGGCACAGCAGTATGGTTTGTGCCACCATGTTGAATTCAAACAAAATTTTCCTTTTTAACAATTTCAAGTTCGTTATTTGCTTGAAGAGTTTGGTTTATGTTCTGAATACTGAAGATTATTAAAGACTATGGCTTTTGTGCGGACAGTGTACCATCTAAATATACTTAATCATGATTTAATGATTTATTATCGAACTTTTGGGCCCTGTTTCATAAAAATTCTGATCAATAACAAGCGTCATGTTTCTGTAACAAATTTGCTATCAGCCGATGAAACGCGGTGATTTCAGTAACTTGTAACTTGTTATTGATAACAAGTTGTATGAAACAAGGTCCTGCCGCGGTCAATGCAATAATAAAGGCCTGCTTTCATTATCATTCTCAGGGTCCATGATCTTTTTTCTATAAAATATTTCCAAGGCTTAAACAGACAATACATCAAATCATATGTCATTGCGTACACTGTACCTAGTCGTATCATGAGGGTTGCCACAGCTCTTCTTTCGAAATTAAACCCTGCATTGTTACTTTGGTTAGAATAAGGCTTCGGTTTGTCAATCATATATATTTGACATGAAAATTAATAATTTTCTCTGATGTGCAGTATCATTATTTGATTATATTGATTAGTGCGTTTGATAAAGGATGTATAGTTTCTATTGCTGCATTAAATCAGTTCCATGTTTTATCCTCTTGCACATAATCAGCTTTTCACAGAAATGAAGCAAACCGGTAGCACAATGGAAGTTTAATTTGAGTTGTGTCTCTTACGCCCCCTCGTTATTTGCTCAGCCCTTCAACCTTCCCTGCTGGAATTATCAATTCATGTATTTTCAGTCATAAACTTAATGGACCAGTCTTACACAAGAACAAAAATATGGACTTGATATATATATGCATAATACCACCCAAACCCAACCCACACCACCACATCCTGTCTAAAGGTCAACTTTGAAACCTGTCATTTAAGATCTCTGTTAGTAAAGCCATTTATGGAAGAAAATACTCTTTGAATTGGCATTTACTTGAAAATTTGTAAACAAAACATTACTCATTTGAATCAGTTGATATCTTTCCCTACAAGAAAACCATCAACTTTTGCCACTGGTTCAGATTCCCCAAAGTTTCATGCTATATGAATGACTCAATACTGGCAAAGTAATATTGCAACTTGTGAAAATTCTTGCCGTAAAAATCTCTGGCATTTTCAAACAGTGACAATTTCTGGTTTTTGCAGAATTGTTAGGAGGCCTACAGTAAAGGTGGGGTACGAGCAACAACAATTCTACGAAAAGCGCTTTGTAAAGCTTCCCTTTAATATCTCTTCACCGCCATCCCAATCCCGTTTCCCTATTTATAATATTGACCTGGCATTTGTTTACCTGCAGTGATGAATAAAGCCAAGCCCCCTTTTTACCACTTACAATATTTTGTTGAATAAAGCACGTTGCCACGTTGCATTGGTTGTGGTGAGAAATAGTTGGATGCGAAACGGCTAAAGATGGCTAGATCAATTGTCTGGCACCTGAATGGCTCCGGGTACCTTTTCTCTATTGATTCGTGCGTTGATTATATTTCAGAAGCGTTGGAGAATGAGAGCCGAAAAAGAGAGAGAGATAGAGAGATAGAGAGGGAGGGAGGGAGGGAGGGGGAGGGCGAAAGAGCCAGTTATTTTTCTAGGACGGTGAGATGACATATTTTGATAATGTAGAGAAGGAAAAGTTGCAAGAAATATCATTACGAATATTTGTGTACAATTATGTAAAGTGTGGGTTTGTGGGCTTGACATTATACCCATACTTGCTCTATTTTTTTTTATTCCCCATGGTATTTTATTTGTCTTGCTTTATCCTTCTTCTAAAAAAACACGCACAAGGGCTGTTCTCATGAGTTCAAATTTGCCAAATAACCCTCTATTTTAACTACCCCGATCGCAAATTAGCCAGTTAATTTGTGTCTCCATCAGCCTGCAGTTGCAATTAGCTGTATATTTGATTGAGAAAATATCCAGAGAAATCTTGGTCTTGTTTTCAAAATATCCCACTATTTGGGAAATAGCAGGCTAATTTGCGCCCGTCTGAGCTAGTTTGTGATGAGCGTATCAGTCTGGTGAATACGCAATTTGAAGCTTCAGGATAATATCCAGAGTCTGAAAATAGCGGGTTATTTAGCAAACTTGATGAAGACAGGCCTACACAAGAAAAGTAGTTGTCATAGCCTTGACCTAAAGCCAGCAAGATCGATAAGATATTTCATGACAAGCATAAAGGTGTGGGGATGGGGGGGGGGGGGGGGGCAGGGAGATAAATATAACTTTGGCCTACATGGACTTCAGTTTATGAAACTGAAAACAAACAAGCTCCAAGTATTATCAATGTTTATTTATGCTTTATCATGCCATTTATCTTTTTCCAGTGATGGTTTTGGGTAGTGATGTCACATATGAATTTATTTCAAGCATAATACTGTCTGTTATCAGGTTTGGGTGAGAGATGTGCCATATGGCGGCTTTTCACAAAAGTAAGCAACAGATTGCGTGACAATAATACAAATGAGTCACACAACTAATGTGTTCATATTTTTAAGATGGCTATTGTAGAGAGTGTGTAATGATGCTCGTTTCGAAACCATTTTTCATCAGGAAACTGTCTACCTATTAATATCATTATGAATGGTGTTCATGAAGCAATGTGAAGGTTGTTGAAGTTTAGCATTACAAGTGTCTATTTTTACCTGTGCCACTTCATCAATAGGATATAGCATAGACTATTTGTATGTTGGAATTGTTCGAAGAAAAGTCTTTTTTTTTTAAAATCTTTTTTTGTGCGTGTGCGAAAGTCATTGGACCTGGAATATTTTAAACATTTTAGAACATTTTAAGTCATGTTATATGTGACAGACTTTCCATATGGTGAATTTATTGGATGAAATGTCTGTTCATTTTGTTGGGATGTTGATGGACCTCAAGAATTATGAAACATTACACAGCTGGCCAGCCATCGTGCCACAAAGCACCTATCTAGGTCGCACAGTGAGTGAGTTCAGTCGAACGTAATGACATGCAACTGGATGCTATAACACTGAAAACAGGAATCATTATGTAAATACTCCTTTCCTTCACGGGGCTATGTTCCTGATTACAGTGCTAGGGCGTGAGAGCCCGGAGTGGAATGTTATGGAGGGGAAAGCTCTGCTTTTCATCCACACTTTAGCTAGCTGAAAGAAGGAGAGAACACTTGAAGCTTTGTTAGTGGAAGAAAACAAAATCCAGGGTAACTTGCCTTGCAGAGAACTTTGGGAACAATCTTTAGCCAGTCTATGGTATTTCTTTGTGTGGGGGATTTATAGGCTTGTCCAAAAATCTTATGTATACTGATCCTCTCCGCATTCCATTTTGTGTGCGTACATGTATGTGTACAGTGTGAGGCATTAGAATTACAAGTGGCCATCAGATGCAGACATAAATGTACATGTTTATAATGCTACTGTGGCCTTTCAATGCTTTATCTTGGATTTGTTATCAACATTTGTTACCCTCTCTTTTTTGGTTGCACACTGCTCGGTTTGGTGGTTAACTAAAATCAATTATTAGAGAGGAGAGAGACAGAGAGAGAGAGACTGATGCCGTGTGGTGTACCGTCACAGTACTGCATATTGGGCACTATTTGCATACACTGTGAGTCAATTTCAATCGTAGATTGCAGGGACACATCGAGTGTTTACAGTAGTCACTCTAGCATGGAGGGACCAATATAGAATGAAATTCTCTTTGGATTTCTATACCGATCAACCTGTGGTTTCATACAAACCTGCTTCGTCAGTCAGTCGCTGCTTCAAATTCAATGTGCATTGTGTCTGTGCTGGAGTATGTCACTTTTTCATGTGATTTCCTCGTTTTCAACCACGGGCCGGAGCTGCAAGCGGTGACGTAAGTAAACCCCGTCGCCGAAGTCCTCAGATGGATCATTAATGCCTGCATCGTGGCAATGACGCATCCAAGGCTCGTCGTCGTATCAGAGAGCCGCCAGCAGCAGCTGTGACAGAGTACAGGGAGCCAGTGGTTTAGCCAGCCAGCCGCTCAGGGGGCTTGGGTGCTCGCAGACTGGATGTGATTTCACCTGTTGTGTACCATAGGGCTTTAATTAAACACGATTCCATTGCTCCGGAGAGTGGAAAGGGACTTGATTTCCCGGATTGTCACGGTGGTCCGGGGACGCGGGATCTCGCAATGTGGGATTACCAGCGGCTAACATGTGGATATAATGGAGCTCCTTGTTTCTGAGCCAGAAGTTAATTTTTGTGCACCTTGTAGTACTGAAGAGGACAGGTAGGCTTGCACTCCACTTTACCAACACCATTTTGTTTTGTACACCTTGTAGTTGACATTTTGTTACATACATTTTGTTTGTTTAATTTTTCCTCAAAATTATTGTAGACTAGGATTGTACTGCAAGACAACTCATTAATTTTCTAGCATTTCTGTTGATGAAATGATAAATGAAAACTCATATATTTCAATATATTCTTCAATATATTCTTCAGAGTATCTAACAGTATTGTCGCACATGACAGTGTTTTAGATTCATGTTTAAAACCATTATTTCTTTTCTTTTCTTTTCTATAGAAGATTACGTCAGTTATTAAATATTAAAGGGAAGCAAATATTATCTTCTAAGAGGTAGAGGGTGAGAGTGTTAACTGAATGTAAATACGTAACTCCCTTCTTGCTCTTATTAACCCCTTTGCCTTCACAAACCTGGTTGTCCCTGTATTAAGTCTATGGCAATAAGAGAATTCAGTAGACAGTGGGTTAATAGACAATACGTCCTTGAATGTACATCCTTGAAATGGATGTTTACAGTGTGAAATGCAGTCTGGCTCTAATTAGTGAATGAAAATAAAAGAGAGAGAAGATAGAGAGAGAGAGAGAGAGAGAGAGAGAGAGGGAGAGAGAAGGAGAAAGAGAGAGAGGGAGAGAGAGAGAGAGGAGGAAAATCATATTGATACTCCCACGAGTATGAGGTCAAGGCTAACAGTATACACTGCCCTGGTAAATTGATAAACATATACGTGTGCTTCAGGTCAGCGAAAAGAAGCGAGAGGAATGCTTACATGTAATTAAGCAGACAATTTGTTTTTGCTCAATATCAAATCCAATTTACTTGTTAATTAATGTAAAAAGGTCAAAGGAATAAAATCCATTTTCATTTGAAGAAATGTTTTGATTGAATAAAGAACTGCTGTCATATAGGGTAGAATTATGATAGCCCTTGATTAGGTTTTACCCAGGAGTAAGTGGTATGCTAATTAGAAAGGATATTTACTTGCTGTATTTTAAAAGTCAATTACTGGTTTCTCAGTAAATTTATCCAATATCTATACCCAAAAATATGAAATTTTATTACCAATTTACAGTTATAAAGAAACATTTAAATAACAGAATGCAAGAAATGGTATTACAATATCATCCTCATCAATAGTGCAATTTTTTTTCTTCAAATTTGAACTCTTTCTATTTGGTAATGCTCCACTCTTTCCTGCAGTGAAGTGTGATGAACATAATAACAGTGTTATTTCAATTGTTAAGTGACCATGTCCTCAAATGCAGGAAATACAAGACTTCTCTAAATGTATTATTGTGATTAGTACCATAACAACGTTAATTAAATCATGAGTGAGCATTTCCTTAACTAATTTCATTATTCTGTCAATAATTTGTCATAAACTTCCAATAATGATTCCTGTTCTAGCCGTCCTTTATCTCAGTCAAGGTTAGATATTTCTTTCATTTTCATGATGTTGACAAAAGTAAGAAACAAACTGTTGAGTATGAGTGATACATGCATTTTGACAATCAAGGGCAGTCCTACTCTTAAAATAGCCATTCCTGGTTTTTATCTTCTTTTAAAAGGAGGGATGGGTCAACTTTGTAAACTGACTGACAAGTGAAGGTCTTTGAATTAATTCATTTAGATCAGAAATAAACTTGTCAGCAGAGAATTCTTGTTTATGTTTCATATTGTCTGGGGTATTGGGACTTCCCCCTGCAGATTTTTTGTTTTCATAGGAAGGGCATGGGGGGGGGGGGGGGGGGGGCTGGTTGGAGAATTTACACCAAAGAATTTATTTTACCTTAATTCTTCTTTGTTTTCAGCTTGCCATGAATATTCTTTCAGCCTACAACCTGTACATTGTTACCAGGCTCTGAAAGTTTTTGTTGTATTGGAATAGAGAAAAAGAAAAATCTAGAATGGATTTTTCTTTTTGGCCCAGTGCTTGGCAAATGACAATACTGCCTGCCTGTAGGTTATTTTTTCTTTGCTTTATTCTCTCACTCTGTTTCTTCTCGCCCTGTTTCCTTTTCTCTATTTGTCTCTGCTATTTTGAAAGAGTCATTATTCCACTCCCTCCCCCCCCCCTCTCTCTCTCTCTCTCTCTCTCTCTCTCCCCTAGCTTGTTTTTCAGCCAAACTCTTTCTCAGAATTTGACCTCAATCGGCCCAATGACCCCTTGACCTCTTGCGGCCATGAATATGAGAAATTAGGTCCCTCAGGGGAGGGAAGAAATATTGACTTAGCCTCAAATGTCTTGGCTGGGATAGAGAGAGAGGATTGGGAGAACTCCAAATTCTCATAGCTTTGTTCAGTCTGGGTTTTGTAAGCCTGTGCCAAGCTGCATTGTAATGCATTACTAGGGGAGGTGCATATAATATTATGTCTACTGTAAGGCTTAGTGAGTTAAGTGTATTCGTTTCACACAGCAAGACTTGGCTTGTGATCTGGAACATGTGCAATCATAATTCCCTTCACTGTATTCTTATCGCAGACTGGCTGAGAAATTATGGAAATAAGTCACCATACTGCATTGCCGTGAAATTGGACTGTTACTTGGCAAAATACCGTTTGATGATATTTAGATTACTTTTTTATATGATTTTTTTATGACTACACAGTCTATATACATGATTTATTTCTATTGTAGATTACAGGTCATATTGGACTATTAATTGGCTGGAAACCTATGGGCCAAGTCTCCACTATGTCATAATGAAAGAAACAAATTATTCTCTATTCTCTACTTTCTTTCGTCATTATAAGGGTTTTTCTTGTTGAAATCTTTTCCTTTTTAAAAAATCCTCTCTCCCAGATTGTCACGCCTATACCCCAATCATTCTCATCCACTTAGCCCACCCGGCTCTGCACATTTCTTATTACCCATCTCCTTCTACATCTCATGACCCCCGCTTTACCCTTCTCTCTTTTCCTCTCTCCCATCTAGTCGTCCGACCGACCATCTCCCATGCCCTCAATCCATTTCCCCTGTCTTCATCGTTACTTCATTTTCCCTCGTTGCCAACCGTCCAATGCCTGAAAATGTCAGAGGTACACGTCCATTTGCTTGCGATTCAAAACACAATTACGTCAGTGGAAAAGAGAAAAAAGCGAAGAGGCCCCTTTTTCTCGACTAAACCTTTAGAAGAAGATAGTTCGTCATGCTGAGTGGCAATGGCAGTTCATGGTTATATTTGATACGTGTATATGGGCATTTATTCCATTTAGGTGATGCCCTTTCTATTAACGCTGTAGTATAGTATGGTTTTGATTTGTAAAGAATGGCAGCTTCCTGGCTAGATATTGCCCTAGAATTTGTCAATGAGAAATTGGGATTCGTTGTAGAAACGCTGGCTTCCATCTTAATTTGACGGGTTCTGGAAAAATAGTCTCTCTTTGTCCGCTTGTTATATTGCTTTGCTTTGGTTTGAAATCTCGAAACATATTCAAAGCCATAACCTTGAACCATATTTGGGCAAAAAAGCAAATAAACCTCTTCAAATTGTTTGGTATTCTGTATTCAGCAAGGTAAATCCTGCTATAAGAAGTCTATAGCTTCATTACACATCAAAAGTCGAGCCAGATGGAATAAAATCCTTGATTTATGCACCGTTGCATTTATTGTGAATTCTTGAATGATGAATACATGGAATGGAATATGTTTATAATGAAATTTGATCTACATGTACCAGTAAAACCATTTGAATAATTGTATTCTTGATGGAAAAGGTTCAAGCGTGTAAAATAATTATATTTCATTTCCAAGAGCTTATTTCCTCGATTTACTGACTCTGTGTTAAAAAATGAGATTACCTGTAGACACTTGTCAATGTCATGTACTCTATTCTCTTTTTATCGAGTTTGTCTGTTTGAGAGACTTTCAGAGGTAGACCACTCATCTTTTTTGCTGGTAACTGGTACGTGTGGTTTCATGGTTGTATTAATAATTCAGAGAAACTTGAATGTTTACGAAAAAACTGTGTGGGGCTACATCTTTTCCCTGTTAAAGACTGTACTGGAAGACTGATATGGTGAAACCTAGAAACCCACATGAAGCGTTAAGAGGAACCTTCCATCCATACTCTCTCAATGAAAGCCATTTAAAGCTGCTTTGAGATACATAATTTCCATTGAAAAGGCTGTACCAAAAGACTAGTATCTGATACACCTGGACTAACTGGTTGTTGGGGGTGGGGTAGGCATGGCTAAGGTCAGGTTCAGATGACCTGGTCAATTAGGGTGGACAGGGGGAGTGAGGGGAACAGTAACATATGGTCAGGGGATGCGGAGGAGAGTTACTAGGGTATGCCAAGAATTTATTGTATTTCTGGATATGAAACATGGGGAGAAAGCATTTGGATATCATTTCATAGGGGACGATAGCCGGGTGAATTTCTGGATATTACATTTTGCAGGAATGCGTGCCACATTTCTGGAAAGTACATTGGTTGAAATTCCTAGAAATAATGACCTGGATGAAGTATTGAAGTTACATGATGTATGGTTATGATGAAAAGTGATGGTGGGGGCATGTGTCAAGTCAATGTATTTGTTGTTAAGGTGCCTTCCATAGTATAACATTTGTTCTTTGGTGCCAGTTCTATTTCATTTGCTATTGGGTCTACTATCTGAAACTGACCAGTGTAACCTATCTATCTGGGCTAAGATAAAAGCTGTCTATTAGAAGACACACCAAATAAACGTAAAGACTGTTTATGACGATCCCTTTAGATGTTAAGTTCTGAATAAGCCTTTCAGCGCTGATGATATCGATGTGCTTTTAAGCAATTACGCCAACGTAATGCCCCTACCGCTGAGGAAGATTCCGCCTCCAAAACCAAGCCACATAGGGAACAATATGGGCTGGTCGTCCCTCGTATCCCCTGTGTAAAGATAGCTTCCCACATACAGGGTGTAGTCATAGAGACTATGAAAAAAACTTTCAATGATTTTGTTTTTGTTTTTAGCATTTGTATTGTATTGCCAGTGGGTAGTTCAATATTCCCAGCATCATTCATTCAATGGAAACAAGATCAGGTCTCATTTGTACAATGACAAAGTTCTTAATATCAAATGGTTGTAAAAATTTCAGATACATTGTCATCAGGGGTATATTGCCAATTCATGCCAAGTTTTAACTTTATCTGTATATGTTTTCTTGGAGCCATAAGGGCATTAACTTTATGTTAAAGTATATGAGTTAACGTCCTTCTGGTTCCAAGCAGGTGATATCTGTACATGTTTTTTTTGGGGGGTAAATAGTTTTTTTTCTTTTATTTCACATGAAAACAAATAATACATTAACAAAACATAGCATAATTATTTACAAAATTGATATTCGTGAACAACATCTACACAGCATAACTTTGTGTGGATTTTAATCTAAATAATTTCAAAATTACATGTGAACAAAAGGAACTTAATAAAAAGCATATACCGGTAGCTTGTAGAATTGTCATAGGTTATGAATATAACACCATATAGACAGTGTGCCCACATGTACGTCAGTGCCTGTATGTTCTATACATAGGATACTGCAGTCATGAGGAAGCTTTAAATCGGAAGCTTTGCATCATCATCCAAGGATGGCATCCTCTCCATATTATTCTTAGCAACCAAGGAAGCGTTCATAACTCCACAGGAATCGACATGTCCCTTTCACTTCACCGATCCTACCGTCCATAACCACAAAAAACCCTCCCTCCATTGTTTCCCGGCCCTCTCCGCCATCTGCTTTGTTCAGGTGTGTTCTAAAAACATCCCCCAATATTTTCCCACTGACGTCAATGCCAGTTTTCTCCATTCTTACCCCGCGGCTACATTCATGAGGTGGCTAGCGTTACGTGCATGCAACGATGCACTTCATGTCCCTGTCATGGTATTACAATGCCGCTGTTGTGAAACTTGCACCAGAACTTCAGAAATGTATGTTACATATTTATATAAAGATACATTATGCAAGGCTGAAATGTATAAGATGTAGGTTACGTTCTACAGTTATAAAGGGCATTTTGCAATGTTCTATGTATTGGTTGACTTAAAACATGTATAAAGGTACATTACGCAAGGCTGAATGTACAAGATGTAGGTTACATTACATTATGTATGTATAGATGTAAGTTAATCCGTTGTAAAGGTACATCATGCAATGTTCTATGTATAGGTTGTAAAAATTTATGTGACATCCAACATGTTAGTTTCATAGTTATGAAGGTACTTACGCAAGGATGAAATGGGTAGGTTACACATTTATATTATATGAAGGTACATGAAATGCAAGGCTTATGAAATGCAAGGCTTTAGTCATGCGTGCACATGACTTGCATACTTGTAGCATATGGGGACACAGACATTGCAATATTCAACCTTGCGGTGATGACAGTGATGGGGGAGGGGGGGGGGGGGGGTGGAGAGGGGGACAAGGGTAGGACACACTGACGCCTCAACCTTATCCATCAAATAAAATGAGTTTTGTCAATGTAGCCCTCCGTTTTACCTCTCTTGAAAGGGCACTTCTGTCATGGCTCTCTCACATTCCTCTCTCCCCGACCAATAACTGGATAATTACAAAATTTAATAATGCATCCCACTGCTTGTTGCCCAGATGGCTTTCAGCATTCTTCCTCATTCGTCCTCACTTGTCCTCACTCTCTTTCTTTCTCCCTCTCTTTCTTTCTCCCTCTCTTTCTCTCTTTCTTTCTCTCTTTCTATCCCTCCACCCTTCCCCCTCCTCTCCCTATCGCCCTCCCTTATTCTCTCTATCCCTATTACCCATTTTACTCTCCTCCAACAAACATGTTTCTCCTCTAGTTATAAGTTAACCAGTGAACTCCCACCCTCTCCTTTCCTCCTTTACCCCATTTTCTCCTCTATTTAATTTGTTTTCCTTTGCCATATACCCTTCCCTTTCATCTCCATTTTTGTCCTCAACTTAGAGAGTTGTTATTCGTATATGATTTATAATTTTTTTTAGAAACATAAATATTTTTCAGGTTTATTTGTACGATGTTTTATCCTACCCTTAAGCCTGCCTACATGTATGTGCCTTTCTCTCTCAATGACATTGTATAGACCTTACCTGTATTTTTTTGTATTTTATAACTATAATTTTTTAATTAATTTTTAAACATTATTATGATTTATTTTTTATTTAGAGTTGGTTTCGCCTTTGCCCTGCTTCTCCCATGGCATTCTCATTTCTCTGCTTCTTGTCTTTATGATATCGTTGTATCTCGGTTCTTGCTACTGCTCATTTCTACTTTCATCCTTTCAAGTCCCCAGACACCTTCCTTACTCTCTGTATTTCTCTCCTCCCCCTCTCCTCCTCGTCTCCTCTCCTCCTTCCCCCTCTCTTCCTCCCCCTCTCCTCGTCCCCCTCTCCTCGTCCCCCTCTCCTCGTCCCCCTCTCCTCGTCCCCCTCTCCTCGTCCCCCTCTCCTCGTCCCCCTCTCCTCGTCCCCCTCTCTTCGTCCCCCTCTCTTCCTCCCCCTCTCCTCGTCCCCCTCTCCTCGTCCCCTCTCCACCTCCCCCTCCCCCTCCTCCTCCTCTCCTCCTCCCCCTCTTCCTCTCCTCCTCCCCCTCTTTTGATTAAATGTCTGGCTTCATGCCTTCCTGGAATAAGCCAGTGGTATGCTCTAGCCAAGGATTCCAATAATACCATATGGGGTGTAAATTGAAATTGAACCTCCAGAGGTGAATATGAGTGTGAGAGAAGAGGAGGAGTAGGGGGGGATGTTTCAATTATTTATGTTCTACAAGTTCTGCGCCATTGTTTTGCTTTTCCTCCATGAACGGCTAGGGGTGGGGAGGTCGTGAAAAGGTGGTGGATAGTTCGCAAGAGGTCGTTGGCTCATGCTACTTCATTCACTTTCGCTTATTGCATACATGTGCAATGCAGCAGATTCTAGTACACGCCTTAATTTAATGTAGATGCACGTTTTGTGCATAGTTTGTGTGATCCATGAATAATGATGTAGAAGGTTTTAACAAAAAAGAAACTTGGTTTCACCTCATTTGAGTTATGTGGTCATGTTTGTGGTATATCAGAAAATATAACAGAATGTGCAATGCAGCAAATTCGAGTTGGAGCATGTTTCACATACATACATGGACATTAGTTCTAATGAGATGAAAGGTAAAGAAAACTTTGCCTGTGTTATCTCCCTCTATTTACGTGGTGTTCGTGTTGTGTCTGGAAACATATAGCCGGAGTTCGAATTGTCTGGGTAGGTAAAGGAGCACCTTTGGTTAAGAGTCCGAGACAGTTTACAAGATTGCAAATACAAGCAGGTATTGTAATGTCTTGAAGTGATTTATAATGGTAATTGAAGACTGAGTCAATTTTTTTTAAGGATATAGCATACCTAAAGCTTTCTTTTCAGATTAAATTTTGTGTAAATTTTTTGATGGAAAATGCAAGAAAGAAAGAAATCATGCACTGTTCACTTTTGTTTCTTTGAAGATTTCTTTCCCTTCTTTATCTCATTTTTAGTTCATTCATGATTTCCCCATCCACATACAAATTAACAGGGATTTCTGAATGCTACTCCACTTTCTGTAAATTTATTTTATCAGGAACAAAGTCAGAGACGTGTCCTCCAATTTCATATGAATTGAATAAACTGAGATATATGTGAATGCCACTCATGAAATAAAATTGTTTTCCATATAAATGCAATAAACAAACTGGGATATCTGAATGCCGCTAATGTTAGTTCCCACCATCCGAAGGCTCCATCCTCTCCCTCTCCTCCACATTGCGTACGTTTACCCTACCTCTCTTTTCCTTGATTTGTGATAACTCTTGTCGCATGGCGTCGCGGTGGCTAGTGAAGTGTCCGAACAGACCGCATTTGCATGAATTGCGGCTTCTATTTCACTGGTAGGAACTCTTCAGCATTATAATAGCACTGTGTGAGAGGCTACAAGACTGCCTATGAACTCGTTTGAGTGATACAAGTTGGTATACATTTTGGTGGGATTAGAAGAACAGAGTATTATGCCAACACACTCTTTGTTTGTGAGATTAGATTACATTTTCCTGTTGTAGGTTGGATTTATTTTCCATCCAAAAGGAGATATAACTTGATGAGCACAAGAGGGGCATCTTTGTAAAAATTATTGAATGGTGTATTTGTTGTTGCCACTACATATATTCACTTGCAACGTAATATTTGTTTGCATAATGCAACCTGTCCAAGTTGATTAATCACATTAATATTCTTATAACAGAGACATGAAATATGAGGTTCTCCTTCTGTTGTGCTTCACATATTTATTTTTCATCAATGTGCAAGATAAAGGGATTGATTTATGATTTCCTGTGCGGTCACACAGTCAAGCGTAGCAATTGAATCACTATGAATTTTATTGTGCAATTGCTAATGACGTGAATCGTCGTTAGTTTCGAAAGATACTCCCAGCCCATAGATAATTTTCAATCGTGGTTTTTTTTCCATCTGAAACTGAAAGAACTTTAGTATAATTTACCGGTATGTGTTTACAGAGAGACAGAGAGGGTTCGTGTTTGATTACTAACAACCTTCCCCCCCCCCCCCCCCCGCCTCTGAAAATAGATGAAAAAGTAAAGTTTATGTTCATTCAATGAAACAGTAGACCCGTATATATCTCACAATGGCTACAGTCTAATGCTTTAGGTGATTTGTGAATTTAGTGAGAAATTGATAGAATTTACAGAATGTGTAGACTGTGACCCTTTCTTACGTGTTATTATATAATTGTTGTTAACTTGTTATACATGTATATCATAATGAGGAACCAGTCTACAAATACAATACGCATGTTGCACACAATGGCTTGTTATTACAGTGCGAAGTGACCCTGAGTCTGAGCCGTAATTGTGGCGTCACAATAAGCCATGCTTTTTAATGGTCATTATTTCTGCTCCAATAACAGTCTTTCATGTTTAGAGATGAGTCTCCTGAATGATTTGGCATTTTTTCACTTGTTTGCCAAAAAAAAGAAAAAGAAGAGGACAGACTGAAATAAAAAAAATAAAAGAAAGAGCGTTGAAAAGATCGAAGGTCATGAGAGAGTGTACAAAATAGACTACATGTACAGTGTACTCGTATAATAATGATAATAAAAACGGTGCTTATAAAGCGATCACCACCGAAGTCTCCAAGCATAATGTATGAATTTTAAAACCCTGAATGGTGATGATGTGGAAAGCTTCTGTAAGTGGAATTTACGGGGAGGGGGGGGGGGGGTCAGTTTTTTTGTCAGATTAAAGCTTTCCAATGACATCAGTGATGAAAGAAGAAAAAGTGTAGATACATTCAGGTTATTACTGACTATCTGAAAGTAGAATTTACGGAGGGGAGGGAAGGTTTTTTTTTTGTAAGATTAAAGCTTTCCAATGACATCACTGATGAAAGAAGAGAAAGCGAAGATATATTCAGGTTATTAATGTCTCCCTGAATCTGGAAATTATTTGAGTAGTATTAGAAGAGATTATTTAGAAAGAACATTCTTGCATATTTTCAAAACATTGTTGAAGAGCAACAAGGGCACTAACTCTTTGTTTAAAAAGAAAATAAAATAAAAAAGGATTAATGTCCATAGGCCCTCAGCAGATTTAAGGATAGTTGACATGAGGAGCCTTGGAGATACACAATATAATTGATAGTAATGAACAAAATATGGTAAATTAAGTATGAGAAAGAGGGGACCAAATATATGGTAGGTGGGATCTAGTGGGATTGAAAGCGCAAGAAAGGTGAAATTTGAATTAATGCAGAATAATGGGAATTTGAGAGTAGCAATAAGCAAAGAAATGTGATTAAAAGTGGAGAGAATGAAGAGAGAGAAGAGGGATATAAATAGTGGGCCAAAACAACATTTACAATTTTTACAAAGTCGGACACACTTCATAACAAAACAGCATTATTATTGTTATTATTATTGTTATTATAAAAAACAGTATTATTCTCATGGTTACCAATGATCTCACAGTGTAGGATTGTGGGATGAAAATGAGAGTGGGAGGTAAAAAGTACAATTAGTGGGGGTGCGAAAGTTTTTATCGCTCGGAGGTCAAGCTGAGGTCAGAGTTCCTTTCTCCTCCCATGGCTCGGAATAAACATGCCCATATATGGAAAGGGACCTTGTCTGGCCCAGTAGTCTCATGTTCATACCCTGGGAATCAATTATCTTTTTTCTTTAGGTAACCTTTATTTCATAACCCACTCTTTTAGCAATGTGTACTCACTGTTCTGCTCTATTGGGAAGTAGAATCACATTTTGTTTGAATAATTCCACATCAAATGCAATTTTCAGCTTTTTTTTTGCATGAATAGTTTACTTTGTACAAATTAATCTCTGTTGAGCAGCCCACACATATATTAGTAGTACCCTGCTGTTGTGGATCGGAATGATATTTCAACTTAGTAATTCTACATCGCATACAATTTCTCATTAATTTTTTACTTTTTATAATTGGTGTACTAGCCCAAAGTAAGAAATATGTTGAAGACTAAAAAAACCTTCATGTGCAGACAATAAAACGAGTCGTAGTTTGCAGTCGCAGAAATCACTTTGTAGACATACTAAAATACGGTTTGATTTTGATCTCCTGATCGGATACGAACTTGGCTTTGAAGTTGAACGTCGCAGTGCTGCTTTAAATACCTGCACACTCTCCGCAACCTCAGTCCCTGACAGTTTTACGGTCCGCTGGGGGTCCGTTTCCAATGAGAAACTGATTATTCCTTCCCCCTTTCCTACATCCTCTTTCCATTAGGCAGTAGACAAGAGACTGTGATTACTAACTGGCAAACTCATGACAAAGTGACTCACTCACATATGCTATAAAGAGCCCCAACCGTGACCCCTTTTAATACCTCCCTAAATTAAAGGTTGTTTTGATTTCTGGAAAGTTTGAAAAATGAATTACCACATATTTACCGGTAAACAAAATTTACAGTGAATGATGAAGTCACTGTATTGCAAGGTGACGATGAATTACATCCAGATAATGAATGTGCTATAAAATGTAACTGAGAATGAGTACAAAAGCTATGGGGGAAAAATGGTGCTGCCACTACTGAAAAATATTCTGTGTAGTCCCATATGTGCTTATTTGTGTTTGGTGATTTTCTTAGAGTAGGTATGGTAATTTTTTTTGTTGTTGTATTAAATCAATTGGATGGCCCAGAAGACCAATTTAATGCATGACAAATCAACAAACTGCTTGGACGGGTTCGAGGCGATTGGTGAGATACATTTGTGTTGCCAAAGTCCAGAAAACCTTTAATTAAACACTCTTCTTTGGGGTCTGCATTTGTCTGAGCCATCTAACTTGAGAGTTTCCTACCATTTCTGACAAGGTAGGGGGCATGAACTTCCTTCATGCAGCCATCATTTTATTTCGAGGGAAATTATATAAAAGTCAACATTTGGAAAGAAACAGAAAGTCCAGGCTAAAGATAGTGCTAACCTAGAACAGTATTAAAGACAAGGCAAGATGGTACACTGCTAGATTGGTGATGTCATTGATGTCACTTACGGTCAATTCTATGAGGTTTGGACAAAAAATGATATGTCCATGTAACATAGTACGAGGTCTTCTGTTTTATATGGAAGATGAAATCATCTGGGGAAGATTTCAATGCAATGAATACATGTAATGGTGCCCTGCTAGAGTCATAGTTGGTTACGCTTTTGATGCTTAAAGATAAAGTTGAGTTCTGGTAAAAAAAGAAAATGAATTCTCACAGAATCTAACGAAACTTACACTGAATGTTCAAGATTCCAAATAAATGTCATGTGCCAAATAATTTTGGAAGAAAATATATACTGGCTGAGTAATGAGCATAGAAAGATAAGGAAATCAGGGTAGTACTAGCCCCGACACCATGTGTGTTGTCCCATATACATCTTTCTGTGTAAGTGATTGTTACTTTACCAAGACTCTGCCAAATTTATGATGATTTTGATGACTCCAGAACCTTGCATTACACACCATTACTTACATGCTATATGATCAACTTTTCTGATCCATTCCACACCTTTTCTTTCACAATGCAATCGCATTACCAGAACTCAAGTTTATCTTTAACCAAATTTGAGCAAATATTTTTATTTTGTTATGGTTGATACTGATGGAAGACGGACATGCAGATGTAGATGTAGTTTCTCACTTCTGGTATGACACAAAAGTTGCCCTAACCCCACGGAATGACCCTCATATTGGTACTAGGGCACATTAAATATATTTAAGATTAACTAGTATGAATGAAATTAGAATAGATTATTCAAATCAGCTTTAATTAAATAGGAAAGGTACATGCATTAGGCCCATGTACATGTACTTTTTTACCCTTTCATGCCAGCACTTCATGAAAGAATTATTATTTGCTGGTCTAACATAAAAAAAAGATTGTTGGTCCAAAAGGATCCTCATATAGAACACGAACATGATTTTGGATACAAATAATTTATTTGCAGCATATTAAATGTAATTGGAAGAGATTTTACTCACATATGTTAATATTATTCACATTTTTTTCCAGCTAGCCCAGTTGGTAAAAGTAAAACGTTTGTCAAACATGCTTAACCAAAGTAAAATTTGACCTAGGCAATTTCCTATTGAATAATTAACTGTATCATTTGCTTCATAGAGCAGTAGTGTCCTTTTTATTATTTGCAAAGACGAAACTGGCTACTATCACTATTTTCTGTTGTAATAATAAACCTCAATAAATCTCAATCTATTCTGCTTCATATCTTCAACCTTGGCCCCTGCCTGATAAAATTCAGGGGGAAAAAGAATTTAATTGTTTGGGTCTTCCATATATCTCCAGCACAATTGGAACGAACGCTTCAGTAACTTGTTATGGAACAATAAGTGCTAGATTAATTTGTATCCAAGCTATTCCTTCTTTTTCCATATGTCATTGTTTTGTTCTGTTATTTACCCTTTATTTCAGTGATTTACAAACTTTTTATTCTCTTCCCGGAAATTGCTTTTATAATGATCTTCCGTTTTTTAAGAGCCCATACAAAAGATTTTATTTCTGTAACACGTTTGTTAGATCCGCTTTGTAGGAGTAACGTGGGAGGGAGACTTGCTAGTGCATTTATCTTTTTCCCCTTGACGTTCTTAGACTAGGGCTCATTTTTACAAATTAAATGTATCTGTAGATGTTATATATAGGTGCAGCACTGTTCCAATTCACAAAAGAAGAAAAATACGTACTTGTACAATCAACTGCACGCATTGTATTTTATAGACAGACAATGTAAACATGTATTTCATGCATGTTTTGTGATGCGAGGCCCTTTTAATGGTTGCCAATTATCAATTCTGACTAAGTTTTCTACCGGAAAAGATATGAATGTGGTATCTGTGGTTTTTCCCTTCCCCCACAGTCATTATTGACTTAAAGTGAACCGGTAACATTGTTCAAGGTTGATGAAAAAAGGGCGTCATTCTTGTATGAAATGTTCCTTCTACTGTACTTACCCTCATACATGCGAACAATCCTGAAAAAATGCTCAAACCACAAAGATATTTATGGTTTTCTTCGAAGGTGTCACTGTGCAACACCCTCTAACACTTAACAGTAAATTCTCCCCACCAATTTTGGGATTTTCCCAACCATTTTTCCATAAAAATTAGACCCCCCCCCCCAAAAAAAAAGGCTTTTCAAAATTTTTCAGCACCTAAATGTTTGGAATGGTAAATAGAGCCAATTCATTGCTTTTGACAATTAACATTCACCTAAAATTAAATTAAATTATAATAATATAGTTGGGAGAATTAAGGAATCGATCAGATCAGTTTTCCCACTTTTTATCATCAATAATGGTCTGTTTTCACTCAAACTTTCAGATTATCATAAATTGTACATCTAGCATTGAAGTCACTACCTTAGCACCATTTTTATCTTCATCTAAACAATATTACCAAGTCTCTTTAATATTAGTCCTCATCTATACAATCATTTGTATTTATTTATTTACTCATCGAGTATGGAAATATTTATAAAGGTTCTCTTGGTTATTGTTGGGTTATCGCTAGCTAACAATAAACCAGGAAATGAAAGCTGAAGTGAATGGTGAAAATAACCGTTGCCAACCGAAACTCAATTCACTCTGTTGAGTTTCCTGGTTTGCTTGTCACGCCACTGCGCGCCGCCGTAGTGCTTCACCCCAAAAACCAAATAATCAGCATATATGTACATTATAGTGGTTAGCATATGAGCTGTGGAATGATTAATTCAGTTTTGATATTTGTTTTTCTGATTGTTGCTGTTTCCTTATCAGTGTTTAGTAGTAGGTTTTCTATTCAAGAGGCCTGTAGTATTGAGATTTGTTATTGAATTTGTTGAACATCTTTGTAATGTAGGCCTACATGTACTGTACATAGACCAGAGTCAGCATTAACTTTGGTAATTCATTTGACATGAGCATGTATCGATCGCATGTGTTATTCAAGTGGAAGTGTCAATGACTCCAATGCACACATTCTGTAACTGGAAACGAAATAGCCTAATTCAGGCACACCTTGTTCTGTTACGTAGCCTTTGAATTAAATTTGAAGAAAAAAAATTCATAAAAGAAAAAGGGAGATCTGTGAGTCAACATGTGCACCTCCAAGCATGGGCCGTGTTTTGTTGTTATGAGGGGAAATCGCAGCCGGTGCTATTGGCCTCGCGTAACGAGAAAACTGGCCTTGCGTTTCCTCTCCTTATGATTTGATTTACACTTCCACTAACCCGCTTCTAGTCGTTGGTAAACCTGATGTAAACCAAGCTGCAAATCTTTTTTAACCAGACGTAATGGGGCTCGCATCGCACGGGCCAATGAAGTTTCTAGCCGAGCAACCAAGCGCCAGCGTCGCCTAAATCAAATATCCTGGTCGATTATGGAGACGAAGCGTGTCCCAAAATAGGCGCCTGTTTGTAGTCCTACAGGGCCCCTTTTACCCTCAATGCCATCTTACAAGTTATGTCGTACAAGATGGCATTTCTAGGCTCTGATTTGGAAACCATGAGAAAAATTCATCCCTGAAAATCAATAAGAAAACTCAATGTGTTTGTATAGAGATTAAAGTACACAAGTACATGAAGGCCTATGCTTCCATGCGTTCATTGTACATTCAAGGCCCTTTAGTGTAAGGCCATGTAAGCTACATTTATATTTGTGGTTTGCCTTTACTCTCCATATGTATGCAGACAAGGCTGTCATATCAGTTTACCTTGAAATCTGTTGAGCAATACTGTACTTTATATTGTATTTTAATTCTTCTCTGACTCTGAAGGCCATTTAGAATGCATCATCATGAACTCACCATCATGAAATTAAAAGTAAAGATTCATGCCTCATGATATGAGGTTGTTTCAATTTAAAGAACTTGATAATGCACATTGTATGCGTACTGTTTTTATGTGGTTTTTATTTGTATCACTGTATCATTCATTTGTCTTGTACGTACATGTCCAGATGGTTTATATTTATTTCACGTTCCATTAGGGAAAAAATTATTTAAACAATTTCGGGGGCTAATTTGCCCCATGTATTTTTTTCACTGCGTTCCATAAAGATATAAAATATCATTATGGTTTTGCAGTATGTGTAGTATCTTTCTTTAGCGTTGTATTTTGGGTTATGTTAAACATATCATTCACCATATATAATGTTGGTTAAATTTAAGGCGCTAACATTTTCTCATAATTTTCTCTCAAATTTAAATGTTGCAGGTCAGCCGATGAAAGATATGAATTGGGATCAACAAATTATGACTATGGGAGATCATACGACAGACATTACAGTCGGGACTCACGTGATGGATACAGGGACGAAAATAGCATGTCGCCATCAGCCTACCGTGAGGGTAGGTCGCGCGAAAGGACGTCTTACAATCGCAATTACTACTCACAACATTCCCGTGGAAATAGTGGTGACACGCCATACACCCAGGACCAATCGGAGACATATTTCAAGGAAAATTTCACAAGTTCGCGGAGCGACGGTGATGGCTTCTCGGACTCCGGCTCGCGCAAGTCGCGCACCAAAGCGAACCAGAGGACAGGCTCTGGCACGACGAACCATAGCCACTCGCCGAGGTCTGTGCGGTCGCGGAGTTTCAGTCGATCGCGCAGCCGCTCGCGGAGCCGGAGCCGGAGCACGGACTCGAGGAGTAGTGTGTCGGGGAGCGACAATTGGTCGCGGAGATCCCAGTGTAGTAAGGACCCAGAGAGTGATCGGGAAAGTCGCAACACGGAGAACACTCAAAGCTCAGGTAGCTCACTCAAGTACTCAGGATTATGTGTCAGAAACTTACCATCAAGGTCAAGCGGTATGTATATTTTTTATAAGTTCACAAACATTGTAATGATATGTACATGTATGTATATTTCACTTTGTATATTTTTGTATATTGCCCTTGAATCTCATATTATACAATGTGCTCAAATTGAATGTACAATGAGCTTCCATGTACCATCATGTTCATGTGTTATTTGGTTTCAATTATTATTACATTGTAAATTGTACTTAAAGTTATACGTTGTTGGTTTGTGTATGAGAATTATTTCTTTATTTTCTATTCTGTTATGTGGGAAATAATGTATAAGGATTACTTTGGCGAATGCATTTTTTAATTTGTTATGCAATCTTACCTGGTTTCAGTCATTATTACATTGTAAATTGTACTTTAAGTTATACGGTGGTCTGTGTATGAGAATTATTTCTTTATTTTCTATTCTGTTATGTGGGAAATAATGTATAAGGATTACTTTGGCAAATGCATTTTTCCCCCCTGCAATGTATAATAGTTTACCCTCATAGTTAACACTCCTACGGCATACGTTACAAAAGAGGAAGTCCTATAAATTCCCTTTTTTTTTTCGAGACGTCAGACTTATTGTCTGGGTGAGTATAAATGTGAAATACATGAGATTCTATTGTATTTGATCACCGCATTGTAACTCCGACATTTCAAAGATTAACACTGTTCAGGGGCGACAAAAGCAGAAAGAAAGAAAGACACCAAAATGAAAGAGAGAGAAAAAAAGGGGACAGTCCCTCAAAATGCCAGATTTTTCCCCTTGAGGGGAATCTAATCAATATGAAAAGAGGTGGTTTATGATATTCATGGTTGGCATTTTAATGAAACATTTTGCAAAGTGCTGAAGAGCGTGTAAAGTAGTATTTTTTCATTATGCTTAAAACATGAAATATGTTGAGAATACTTTAAGTCTTAAGTACAGTATAGGAAGCAATAATTACTGAAATTTCATGGACAAGGGTCTATACAATAATTGTCAGTAGAAATGTATCTTATTATATGGACTTCAAGATTAAAAATTCAATTAATATAGAACCTGGTAGGCAAACTATACAGTACTTTTAATGATTTTCAGCGTTGAAGCAGTCAGCCAGGATTACATTTTGACACTTATTGAGACGTTAAGTGAATTTGTTGAATATATTACAATTCTATCCAGAAGGTTCTTTTGCACAGTACATGTAAGCTAACGAAATAGGCGTACATTGTACATGCACATGTATTTGTATTTGTCTTCTCACGTCTCCCCATCCAGACTTCAATCGTATTAAATGGATTTGGGAATTGGTGCAAGAGAATTGAGAACATGGATGAAAATAACGAGAGAAGAATGCCTGACACACTTTTTAGAGAACCTCCTCTCCCTGTTCCTCTGTCTTAATGGGTTTAATGGCAAGAATGCATTAGAGGAAAAGAGGAATGAGCTGCGTTCGTTCATGCACTTTATGAAAAAAACTTAACGAGGAAAAAAAAAAGATGAACTTTCCAAAAAGAGGTGACACCTTGTACTCAACTCACTCCTCCTTTCAAGCTTGTTTTTATCTTTTGTATTTTCAGTCCAATCTCTCTTTTTTTTCTTCTCGTTTTACATTTCTCTCTGGCTGTCTCTGACTCTATCTCTCTTCCTCTTCTTCCTCTTTCTCTCCTTCCTCTTCTCTCCTGCTTTCTCTTTTTTCCTCGCTGCTCTCTATAAATATCTTCATCACTTTCTGTCTCTATATTTCTCTCTCTCTCTTTCTCTTCCTCCCACTTCCTCTTCCTCTCTTTCCCTTTCTCTCCTCTCCCCATCTCTACATCCCTTTCTCTCTCTCTCTCTCTCTCTCTCTCTCTCTCTCTCTCTCTCTCTCTCTATATATATATATATATCTCCCTCTCTTTCTTTCTCTCTCTCTCTCCCCCTTCCCCTCTCCCCCCCCCCTCCCCCTCTCTCTCCCACTTCCTCTCTCCACCTCTCTCCTCTAAGGGAGAATATAATTGAATTGACTATTTTATATACAGCATGAAGGGTAAGGTGCATCCATTCTAATGGACCGGGCAGTAAGAGCATATAATCTTCCACCACCCAAGTGAGCCATTGAGTGGCATTTTATAAAGTGCTGTCTGAAAGATATCGACCAGTAAATGCATCCGCGTTAATTTACTTAGAAGACTCCCGTTTGGATTTATGTTTTTTTCGATTTGGTATGGGAGAGATTCGATTACCACTTTGCATCAGCTCTCTCCCATAAATGGTTGTTGTGTAATTGAATTAAGTCATGATATACTGCATGTATGCTGCAAGCCTGCATGTGTTGCTTGGTAAACAAGTGATTTCATGTTTTAAAAAAATTAACCAACTGTATATCACGTGTGGGGAAAAGCAGTATTTCTTTATTGCAACCAAAATATGAGGTTGGATTACAAATACAAATGCAAATGAAGATAAAAACAAATGAATAACAATGGTAGAAATAATGTGCACAAAGTCAAAGAAACTGTATGTATATGTCTGTGTGGTTATACTGTCATAGTTCAAATTTTCTATCGAAAAGTGTAGCATACAGTTTCCATCCCTTCTTGTTGAAAATGAACATACGTTTATCTGTAGTAATGATCAGTTTCACAAACATGTATAAAACTTGAGTTCAAATTCAGTTAGTTCTACCCCCAAACCTCTCCTGGAATTCTGCAAGGTCATATGTCACTCAAAGGTAAACAAATTTCTGGCGAGAAGCCTAGCCCTTTTTACAGGCATTTACTATTTACATGCATGCAACATTCTATAGGCCAACATTGCTATTTGGCAATCTACAGTGTCCATGAATGATTGAACATACTTGTACTTGTGTGTCTTTTACATAAACACTATATTAGCAAGGTTGAAAGAGGAAGACTATGGTAGTATCATAGGCAATTCTAATGCTTGTACATTGCTGTGTTTATCAAAAGAAAGTGTTTTTGGAGAGGAAAGAGTGGCAGTACCTGCTCTTCCTTCCGCTATCCGTCCGCTTTCGGTCTAAATCCTGCTCGCAAGCAGTGCTTGTTGTTGTTTTACAAGGGCGCATGTTGGGGTGATTAAGAACAAAACATCTGGCCTTGATACCAGTGGGGAAATCACAGCTTTTAAAGGGAAAATGCAGCTTTTATCAATAGAAAAAGAACGAAGAAAAACAAGAAATAAGTTTTTTGTTATTGATGAGTTGCATAGGTAGTTTCTGATGTGTTGAACATGTACATGTGTATCAGTAAAGAAAAGAGGCCTCTGTAATTTAAAGTTTGGAAAAAACAATTAAAAAGAAGAATAAAAAGGGGGTCATGAATTCTGATTTAAACAAAATAATGTTTTTATCATTTTATGTTAGGAAATCTCTCCTTTTTTTAAACAATCAATTAAATTGTCTCCAATAACATTTCTATTTTGCCCTTGATCATAATTACAAGAGAGCTAATAAACTACCGGCATTATAAACTGTGATAGAGTGGATATCAATTAGGATCAATGGCGAAAAAATTGGAAAAATAATATGTGGCTAAGCAGTATTGTGATACCAATAAATGGACAAAAAGATATTATATAAATGTACATGAATATTAGGCATACATGTGTAGGCTTTCATGTATTTTCTTTTTACCCAAGAAAATTTTGGAATGTGTTGTAGGACCTGTCTAGAAAGAGCGCCTGTCTATAGTGACAGTCTTTTTCGTTTCCCTTGGGTAGCCTTAGTAGATGTTTGGCTGTACAGTATATATTATTGTATGAAGTCAGATTTTATCTTTAAAAGGTAAACTGTCTTTTATGTCCATATAAGCCTATCAAGCCTATCGTGCCAAAACAGAACAAAGTGTGTAATATGGGAAACCATATCCTACAGGTCTGTGTCATAACTTAAACCTCTTTCTTTCTCTCTCTCTCTCTCTCCTCTCTCTCATTCTCTCTCTCTCTCTCTCTCTCTCCCATTCTCTTTCTCTCTCTGTCTCTCTTTCTTTCTTCTTCTCTCTCACTCTCTCTTTCTTTCTCCTCTCTCACTTTCTCTCATTCTCTCCCCTCTTTCTTCTCGCTCTTTCTCCTTCTCTCTGTGTCTATCTCTCTCTCCTTCTCCCTGTCTTTCTCTTTCTCCTCTCTCTCATTCTCTCCTCTGTCTGTCTGTCTCTCTCTGTCTCTGTCTCTCTCTCTCTCTTTCTCTCTCTCTCTCCCCACTCTCTCTCTCTCCACCCCACTCTCTCCACCCCACTCTCTCTCCTCCCTCCCTCTCTCCCTCCCTCTCTCCCCACTCTCACTCTCTCCACCCCTCCCATTCCACACATTTATAAACCTAACAGAACTAGGGTGTACAAACACGTGATTTCTCCTTTTCATACATGATTTACCCTCCTTCTTACAATGGTGTGTACGATGAAGTCATTTGCATGTGAAATCAGGAAACGTTTTGTGAATGCTGCGGTACCATGCATGCCCTCACAGACAAGAGATAGAAAGGGAATAACATGTACATTATGTCTCTGACATGTATGGGCAACAGCATCATGGATAACATGTACTCCTGTATATTATACTGTAGGTCTAAAATGTGTATTGTGTAACTGTGCCAGATTCTAAAGAAGACGCACACAGACAGTGCTGTCGCGTCTGTGCTCTATAGAACTGTACTGTAGTACACACAGAGGATGGCACAACAGTGAAGGAACATTGCAGGCTCAATTTCTTCTACCAGAGGTTTTTTTCTCTCTTCTAATATTCTGACTGCTTCGACATGTACAGGTAAAGTTCTTTATTCAACTGGGTTTGGCAAAAGAATATGAGTGTTCAACTTATGTTGTTGTTGTTGTTGTAGTGTATAAGGTCATTCAATTACATGTAGGAGTGTGTGCTTTACTCTTGTAGTATGGTGGCCTACAAGGATCCAATCTGAACATAATTCTGTTTTTGCATGCTTGTGTTATTACATGTACATGACATACTGTATGTACATGTATATGTTAATGGGTTTGGTTGGTGGAACATCAGTATTTCTTTTTTGTTGGTACCTGTTTTGGAAGGATATTTTTATCAGGGTTTTGGTCGAAGCTTTGCACAAGGCTAGAGGAACCATAGGGTAGGCTAATATGAATTTCATTCACAGTATTGAAGACAGAATAACTGATTGTGTTTGTTAGCATATTTTGTTGTCATATTTTGTTGTCTTTATTAGTGCACATGTACGTAATTCAAATGAAAATGTATAGTGTTCTCCCTCATAATAGTTTCTGCTTACATACATGTACATGTTTTATCATGTAATATTTTTGATGTGTATCATGAGGGTGTGTTTCATAAATGTTCATTTTGATAGATCAATGCTTGTCAATCAAATCTATTTATGTATGTTTGCCTTGGACCAGGCTCATACAAAGTATGTGACAGTCCAGCCAACCTGCGGTCAGTGTACAGGCGAAGATGACCAGAATGCCTGACCACTTGATCAACTCACCTGAACATTTACAGCTCATTCAAAGGATAAATAAAATGGATATCTTGGAGAATGACCGAGTACATGTGCAAGACTGTATCGTGCGTTACTTAGCCAGTGCTGTACATGCTATCCCTAAACAAATAGATTAGCTTCCCTTCTTGCATACCTTCAATGTACAACAAATGTTGAGCAGAGTGCTTACAATATCAAGCAGGTCGTCAAGTCTTGGATATCGGCACAACCCACAAGCACTTTTCCTTTCGGATGAATACAAGACATGAATGTACCATGTTGCTGTGCTTCACATTTGTTGTCATATCAAGGAATATTTCCGTGCCCTGTTCTCAGACATTTTTGGAATTACTATCTGGATTTAATGGAATTATTTTCTTGTTCATCGCGACGTTCGCCTTCAGCTGGGAACCTGGTTGAAAGCATCGTGGACTACTTCAAATCAAACTGTATTTAGCGCAACATGCCGTTACTTGTAGGCCTACATACATGTACATGTATATATGTTTACGGTGTAAATGTGAATATTTTATGGAAAACGTACGTTCAGACAGGGAGACTGTACGTTGCCCATGTACATGTACATAGTAGGTTAACATTTATTTGTAAAGAAATTTACCCCATATCATTTGCTTTTTACTACATTGTTTATTACATGAAGCTTTGTACACGTAGCTTTCATGGTACTATGTAATCTACTTCTATAGGTGGAATGCGTACATGTAACTACATATACCTGTATTATTTACATGTGTATGCCATTTTATGGCTCGTTTGATAAGATTTACAATGCATCTGGTAATTGACGTCACACAGACGTACATGTACATGTAATGTATATGGTTAACGATTTTCCAATTTCCCATGTTCTGTTCAACTGCTACTCATGGGATAAAAATGTATACAATTTAGATTCCTGTTGACAGGTAATTATTGATTAATCCCAGGGGGAAAAAAATTGCATTTTTTAAATTTAACAACAAATACACCTTATGGTACTCATTTCCCTATGGAACAAGTGTTATTGCAATTTTGTTGCATTTATTTACCCTTTCAAAGATATTTAAAATATACATATTGATGACAGATGTTTTATATGAAAAATGCATCATTCATTGTATGGCTTATGTGTAGTGATAGCTTTCCAATAAGTATGGAATATTATTTGAAAGGAGTGAAAAATGTGATGGTATCAATTTTGATTTGGTTTACATTCATTCAAATTTGTAAGGCTTTTTATAACGATTGAACATCACAGCATATTGGTATAATATTATATTAGCAGATGCAAATATAGTTATCAAGTTGTGGAATATAATCATGTTCAAATAAACTTGGAAGTGAAAAAAATAACTTAACACTTTTGATTTTTTCTCAAACTGTTAAAACAAAACAAAATGCTTTATTGCATTGTATTAGTGTTGACAGGAATAGAACAAGTACATTTTCTGCAATGAATTTAAAGTTTAGACATACAGGTGGTATCTGAATGATATGCTGTATTTTTAAAATATTGTTGTTAGCATTAACTTTTGTTATATTTAAAATGACAACATTTCATTATTTGTTGAGACTGACCAGTTTCTGTTTTTATCTGCATGTAGATTCAAGCATCAAGGATGGTTTATTTCACGAGTTCAAGAAGTACGGCCAGGTGACGGCAGTCACCGTCCAGGGGGCGGGGGACGATAGAGTCGGCATCGTCTTCTTCAAGAGGTACGTTTTTATTTATCATATTCTTCTCAAGTTCTTAGTTTTACTTCATGCACCAGGCCTGATAAAAACCTGATTTAAATCGGTCTCCCAATTTTTTTTTCCAGATTTTTTTTTCTTCCCCATTTTTAAATATTCCCCCCCCCCCACTGATTTTATCCTGATTTTTCTCTATTCTTCCCTATTATTTCCCAATTTTTCCCCAATTTTTCTTACTCAAAAAGGGGGAAGGGAATGTGGTTATTACTCTAACCCCAAATATAACCCTTATCTGAAAGCCCATTGCCAACATAACGCTAACCTTATATTTGACGAAATAAAAAGAAACAAAATAAACGATTTCAAATTTAATTAGCATTTGTCAAATCGTTGTACTGTCTATGTTTAGTGAGAAACTTTATCTTCAAAATGGTAAAATATTGGAGTGCAATTAGCAAGATGAAACCTTTGTTTCTCCATTTAATTATGAGGTTTCTCTTAATAATCCTCAAGTCCTGAACTCCTACCTTTTTATAGTTTGTTGCTTACCTACTTTAATATGGTAATGACACTACTTGACAGAGATTCCTATTGCAAGCTTTACCATTCATTCAGACTATCAATTTTTTTTGTATAGCTGCACTAAAATAAAATTGCTGTCCAATATTAAGTAATTACAGATTTTTAGTCTGAATATCATAAGAAGCATTGCATATTGCAATATATTACAAAACAAATGTATCATTTTGATGAAAACTAAAAATAAAGAATGAAGGTTCTGCTCCGGACTGAACGTCATACATGTATCGTAACTGGGTAGGCCTTATCATGAGCGTGTACTTATGATGATTGCCCAGCTGTTGCGTTAGTTGCCCTTTCAAAAAACAGTTTTTTAGTACAACGTTTCTTACGATGTTGTTACCTAGTCTGTACACCTTTAACTATAGGATGATTCTTTATACAGCGTTTCTTTATTCATATTTTCATATAAATTATCCATGGTCTGAACAGGCCATTTATGAATAGTAACCAAGGATATAGGTCCTTTGTAGGTTTTCATACTCGCTGATAATCAAGCTACTACTGATATTCCCACTTCTAAGCTTGTTCTGTCCGTACAGTAAGCGTGTACAAGATGTTTTTGAATTTGGATCTCATTAATGCTTAACAAAGTGTGTCGCCATCTCGCATATCTTACAAGAAGACCTCTATCTGGAGTTCTTGTGGGTTGTTGTCGATAGATCATTAGATGGTTGCTTCATGAAGCCATACTATTCACTGTCACTCCGTTTCTTGCTCAGTATGTGCTTATAAATGCAGCGAGCATATCACTGCCATTTTGGACGGACTCTGCAGCCAGCCGGCGATAAGAGTCCTCTGTTGAATGCCTTTTGTCAGTGACCCGTTTTCTTGTGGAAAAGTGTCTTTGAGTCGTCAGCGAGGTCCACGGCGATCTAAAGAATGTGTCTCTCACAGGAAATCGATCGCAGTGAACTGTGATCATTTTTTGTAAAACCGCAGGCAGATATTGAGGATGAAGAGCGAGGTATTAAAAGCATGTTGATAGAGTCTAAGCCACGTATTGAAACATGTAGGCCTACATGTACATATATGTGCTTTACGGTAAGCAGCCTTATAGGACAGAACGACCGATTAGGTTGTGAGTTATTTTACGCAAGAACTTGAAACTGATAGCTCCATTTTGATATTGTTGGATTTACGATATTTGTGAGGGGAGTCGTGGTATGTTAGCATTCCTATTTTTCCGTCTAGGGACGTGTGATTGAATCACTGCATAAATAGGTGTTTTGATATATTGCCCATATGGGCTCATACTCAATATGTCATATTATATCTCCTTACTTTGTTTTTAAATGTGGTTGTATCCCCTGAAGTAAATATGGAGGCAACTCTGACAAACATGCTTTTCAAATTAAGAGGCATTTTGTTATCTTGAGTTAAAAATGATCGTTAAATAAGTTAATGAAAAATCTTGATGTTTGGTTCTTGACATATATTCCTGGGACAGTGATCCGACCCGTACCCATCTACCTTTAACCACTGTATTCATCTTTCCTAATGTCTCCTAGTTCTCAACATTCATCATTTTCTTCTCTATTTTCTTAGGACTGAGGATATGGAGAAGGCGATGTCGGCGTCGAAAGGGAAGCTCTTCTTTGGCTGTGAGATGAAGCTGTCACCGTGGGAAGGAGCAGGTAAGAATCACTAACGGGTTCCTATCGTCAAATTGGCAAAGCCGGGCTTTGGTAAGGCATTAATCCTCATTATCAGGTCTCTCGGAGAGGACCTAAAGCCGTCGGTTCTCTGGTTGCTTACTAACAAGCATTTATGCTTTCTTAGCAGTCCGGTAAAATAACCACCACTACACAACACCACTACACATCTCATGAGCTTTGTAAAATAGAGTCTCTTGTAAAATCATGTATGGATAAAGACACAAAGCAAAAAGAAAAGAAAACAATTCAGTGGGAGCTGTGAGCCATTCAGATCTGGGAAAGGTCTAAAACTAGGGCTCTTGCAAAAATAATAATCAAATAATAAATACGGTCCTTATAAAGCGCTTACCACCGAAGTCTCCAAGCGCTATAACAAACAAAATACAATGATAAACAATTATATATTAAAGGTACTATGTCCCATTTGCAGGCCCAAAAAATGAAAAAGTTAAATTCCAACTGCATTTGAAAGATAATACTTATTTAGAACTTCCCTAAAAAAGGTGGGGCTTGAAAATGTCTTCAAGTGGGAAAATAATGACTATTAGTTGTCAAATCGACTTTAGGGCTATAGAGCCCAAAAGTAATAGTCTTGATTTTCAGACAATTGTTCCGAATGGTCATACATTTTATGCTGCGCAAAGATTCAATCAGTTTAATCTTGGCCATCACAAGAAGTGGGTTATTGATGTAGACAAATGCTCATGTACCCTTTACAACTCTTTTCATGTATGTTATTACCAAAGAAGAAAAAAGCCAGTCAGTCACTCAATAGTGTCTGACAGTGAAGTCTAGCAAGTAAACAGGTTTCCTTGCATAATTTGAATATGAGGACACTGCTAACGTTTAAATTTCACAGATAGGACATACATGACATATTCATAATTCCTGCAAAGTTCTACAGCATTTGAGGTTGGCTGCAAAAGGGACATAGTACCTTTAAACAAAATGATAACAAAAATGCAAATAAACCTACAAATTACAATTCATATGAAATATACATCAATGCAGGACTCAGGTAAAGAACCACTAAAATATGGCACCTAGAAATTTCTATGAAAATATACTGCTTTTATATCTGCATTTCTGCATATCTGTATTTGCAAATCTCAAAATGGCTCCTGTGTCTAAGAAGATAATTGTATTTTGGTATTTGCCTGCTTTTGGCAAAAATTGGCATATGGTCAGAAGGAACATTTTTCTCATTCTTTCATCTAGCAATCTTTCCGTTTGTTGATGTTGCTAGCTTGAATTTTGAAATGTCAGCTATTGCCAACAAAACCAATCTTCAGCAAGAACCGTATCAAATCGCAAGAAATATAATTGCTATTTTTATCTTTGGTAAGACGCACATTTACATAAAAGATATCAGGGATGCCGTTCGTAATGATGCGTGCTGGTAAAGCATGAACCATAAAGCAAGCGTTATCACTCTGGCAGAACCGCGGTATCACGTTGCATATGATTTAAACACACTTCCAACGTCATAGAGAACTTCCCTCCGCTAACTTGGTGACTCAAATCTGTAGGCTTATAAACACGCTACAGGCCTAAGCATAGTTTGTTTGTTTCACTTTATTATGACTACTTTATAGGCCTATATTAATGTTTTCTTTGGTATCTATAGAATGCAATGCCATAAATGAGAAAATAATGATGCTGGTATTCCTGTGTAAAACTCCAAGAAAGATTTAGGGGTTTCGTATTGAAATCGGGTCTTCTGATAGACAACTGACTTTTCTGTTTATATTATCTTGTATTATCATGTGTGTTGAATAGGATGAATGCTTTAATCCAAAATCTAAACACTAGAGCCTGTTATGATTTTAGCCTTGATTAAAAGATGCATCTCTCCCTTTAAAATATATCTGAGTCTTATGATATATGACTTTGTTTTGACTTTTATTTAGTCAACATATTTTAGACCCCTACATTCGTATTCGATCGTCATGAAATGCCTCTTTCCTATTGTCAGGCAGTCTCTTTTCTTTCCTATTATCAATCATCATATTTGACAGCTCTTGGTTGGGCTGTGCTCCATTTCTCCTCACATTAAGACTAGACAAAGAATCATATAAACTAAAGAGGAAAAGAAAATATATTATTAGACCTTAAAACATATTGCATGCATAATGATGAATGCAATGTGTTATGTGCCCTATGTAGCCTTACAGTATGGTGGACGTATACGAGTTACATTGCTATACGAGTGTGTACGATTCATACACACAGGCACACAACTGAGACTGTACAGGCCATATTCCATACGCAACGCACAACTATATGTATTGTGTACAAGCACTGTTTTGTAAACGCAAACACAGATTCTGTTCTGTTAGGAGTAAGAGAATCTGAGTGTGTTCTGTTGGGAAAAATAAAATCATCTCTGATCTTTTGGTTCTCTTTAAAGTTTCAAAGCCAAAAGTGTATTTTTTATTTTACAATCCAATGTCCTTGCTTTTTCCCCAAGTATTACAGCCCTCATATTTTTGGTCTTTACTTTGTGTATATAGTTTCTATGAAGAAGTTATGTTTTGTAATACATCATGAGCAATATATTATTAGCAATAATTTATTAAAATAATTTTGGTGAGCCCTACTTATCCTCTTTATTTTTTTTCTACTATGGTTCTCACTATTGTAATCATTTGATTATGGTACTTCAGTGACAATCGTCAGTGAACAAAATTAAGGATGCAGGTCGTGAAAAAAGACTTTGATTGTAGCATATGGGACTACAGAATGATTAAAAAGGAGGCTAACTCTAATGACATAAGCATGTTAATGCACTCTATTTGAACCTGAATCTCATTGGTACATATTCTAACAAAGAAGTGGGTACTATTTCAACCCATGTTGGGAACTCGATCATCATCTCATTCTATCAGCCTTCGCATTCCTTATCCTCCCATACATCCCAGAACCCAATTCCTATTCCATATGCTTGATTGTTAATCACGCGGAACGCCAGCCATGCCAGCACCCCCACCAAATAATCAATTCACCATTCGGGGTAGCACGCAGGTGCCGCTGAAAGCATCTCGTCGTCCTCGTCACTTTCACCCCAAAGAAGTTTGTTATGAACCAACGGGGGTCTTTGCATTGTTTTTCCCTTGGACCGTGCGTAGAAGCGTAGAGACGTAGGAGGAGGAGGCATTGCACGAATAGCGGGACACATGGGATACTCGGCATGCGTTTTATGCTAATTATGCACGGTAAATCATTGGCTGCTGTCGCCCCAGTCCCTCGCTGGGGATAAATCATAGGCAACCAAGCAGCAAGGCCATCGTGCTGTTGCTATGGAAACAGATAGGCATCTTTCTCTCCTTCTCTCCTCTTCGTTCTCTCTCTTCCTTCTCTCCTCTTCTCTCTCTCTCTTCCATCTCTCTCTCTCTCTCTGTTACACGCTGATTCCCTTTTCTCATTAGCTTCCAATCTCTCAGTGACGCGGCGAGCGTGCATAGAATGAGGCAGATATTGCCATTGCCTGCCAGCTAGCTCACTCTACCTCACAAACCCGTCTCTCATTTTTTATATGTCCTTTCTTTTCTCTTCGTGATGATGAATTGAATTTGGATGATTGAAAAATCTGGCAGGCTGGCTGGCTTGCCTGCCAGGGATGAGAATTTAGAGTGTTCATGGGCCTTATTCATGTTTTGTTTCTTATTGCATCTGCTGTACTTTTGTGAGGCCAACATACAAACCATTCTTTAGTCTTTCCAGAAAGGTACATTTTATTTCACACAATTATGTTGGGTGTCTTTTCTGCACAATTTGTACATTTTGTTGTTGTATGTCTCTCTCTCTCTCTCTCTCTCTTTTTTTCTCTTGCTCTTACAATAGATACCACTTTCACTTCTCAAAGACTAAAATTTCTCCCCCTCTCGTCATCACTTTCTATCTCCTCAGATCATTTTCATGTATCGTTTTTGCTATCTATATATTTTTCACTCAAGATTCCTCACTTTTCTAGAAGGAGACTTCATTCATTGTATTCATTTTAAAAGCCATTTCTTTTTGTAGTGACTTCAATATTTCTGTATGTTTGCTGCTGTCCCCTGTCTCTCTCAGCATCTTATCTCTTTCTCTTTCTCCTTCGTATCTCTCTCTCTCTTTCGCTCTCTCTTTCTCGCTTCTCTCTTTCTCTCTCTCTCTCTTTCTTTCTCGGTTCTCTCTCTTTCTCGGTTCTCTCTCTCCTTCTGTATCTCTCTCTCTTTCTTTCTCTCTCTTTCTTTCTCACTTCTCTCTTTCTCTTTCTTTCTCGCTTCTCTCTTTCTCTCTTTCTTTCTCGCTTCTCTTTCTCTCTCTCTCTCTCTCTCTTTTTTTCTCGCTTCTCTTTCTCTCTCTTTCTTTCTCTCTCTCTCTCTCTTTCTCTCTCTCTATCTCTCTCTCTCCCCTCCTCCTCTGCTGCATACTCGACCTCCTTTGTGAGTCACAATTCTGTTTGATGCTCTTTGCTTTGCCTTTACTTCATTCATCCTATTTGCTTCTATTTTGAACTGGGGCTCCAATCCCCCGCCGAGCTTTCAGCAGGCTGCATTTTTCTTTTCTATTTTGTATTTCAGTCCATTGCACTGGCAATCAATTCCTCTCGGCCAGGCAAACCGATCTCCCCATTCCGATCTACATGTATATCATTCATGCATGCCTTAACATATTTTCAAGGACATTTATAGCCTACCGCCTACCTCACTGTAGGTTTGATGCATCGTTTTATTTTCAATTTGTATTGAGATGTACATCTTTTTCTGCTGATAATTAATAGTACTGGTACATGTAATTCATATAATTATATGAATACCGGTATACATCTTTATACTTTTGACAGCAATAGATTATGAATTATTCATAAAAAATGGAATAGTATTAATTCTGTAGTCACTATCATCAACACCATTTTCACCATCATTACCACCACCATCACCCATCTGCCATCACTGTCATCATTATCATCATCATCATCATCATCATCATCATCAGAGTAGCAAGTGTAGGTTAATATCTTGCAAAAGGATATTAGTGCCATGTGAGGGATTCGAACCCTCAACCTTCGCATTTCTAGTCAAGCGCCTTAAACCACTCGGCCACGACACTCCTATCACTTATGTACATTCTTCTCGTTGAGAGTGACATACATGTTTCTTAGACCGTCACTATTTCTGTCATGATGCCATTATGCTACTAAGAAATAAGCGCAAATATTAATTCCTGTGTTTTATTTTATTTTCCACAGCGGACATAAGTGTCGATGACAGCGAAGTCAAGTACTTTGAGAAGGAGCTCGACGAATTCCATCCCCGCGCAACGAGGACGCTATTCGTCGGGAACCTGGATCGCACCATAGACAAGGACGAGCTTCATGACGCTTTCTGCAAATTCGGGGACATTGTGGTATGTTTATTTATTGGAATAGGGTCATTCCATAAGGTTGAGGCAAAAAATATGACGGTGTCCATGTAACGTGGGTATGATATTTTCTACTACACATGGAAGATGACATTATCTGTAGAAGTATTTTCATGCAATAAATACATATAGTAGTGCCCTGCCAGAATCGTTCCTGTTTCTGTTGCTTTCAAAATCTTTGCTTAAAACACATTTCTATTTTTACCAGCGTTACATGGACACCATATTTATATAACATTACATAAACTTTGGGTCCATAATATTGATTAACCATGATGAAGCTTAACTACTTCTGAAGATATGTACTTTTGATTTTTTATAAATTGTTTTCATGATCCCTTTCTTTCTTTCTTATCTGATGTTTCATTTAATTTGTCTATTTTTCCATTACAGCATATAGAAATCAAGAAACCACAGAGCGCCCAGCCCTTTGCGTTTCTCCAGTTTTCAAACATTGACAGTGTGGTGAAGGCTAGGAAGAAGCTGGATGGGGAATATGTAGGCAAGAACAAAGTCAAGGTAACTATATAAATGTTGTAACTATATATGTTGTGATTATATAAATATATACATGTTTATATCCCTTCTATGAATATTCATGAGTATTCTAAATACGCGATTGGTCAATTGGTGCTCACGTGATGAAAGTATAATTTTACTAGTAAAAACAAATCTCTGCCAAAGCTCCGAATAGGTTTCACTATTTTTTCCTGTGCAGAACTGCACATGCTCTCTTTGATATTTTCTTCCAAGGTACTTCTGCGCATGCTCACTGTTTATTGTCCAAAATGTGTGTCGAATTTGAACACACAGACGACCAGATGAGCGAGTCCTTACAGACGTTTACAGCTGATTTATACAAAAATGTGATCCATAAAAAAATAAGGTTATTTCATGATTTGCAAGGCAATATATCATGCAATCAGTTGGTACCACTTTATACCTACAATTGTGAGGATATCTACTTTACCCCTCTTTTCTCCCCCTCCCCCCTCCCTTTCCAATCTTAATGCACATACTGAATGGTCACTCATAGCAATAACACCCTTATAGAAACATCATGAAGCATTTTGCACATGGGACATGTATTTATAACCAAGACTTTTCTCACCCTCACAGCTTGGTTTTGGCAAGAGCATGGCGACCAACTGCGTGTGGCTGGACAGTCTAGCTCCCTCTACCAACGAGACGACGCTCGGCCGCTTCTTCAACCTCCGTTACGGCCAGGTCTCGCGGGTGGTCGTGGACAAGCGGTCCGGGATGGCGCTGGTTTTCTTCTACAACATTGAGCATGCTCAGAAGGCCGTCCAGGAGATGAAGAATGGCAAGATCTCAAATCGGAGGCCAAAGGTCAGTTGAATGGTCATCCTTGACCAGGGTCACTTTGCTCTATCTTTACTTCTGGATACAGTTTTCGTAGCGAAAATGAAACTGGAAAGAAACATGTTAAGTTATAGTGTCATTTTGTTTCTCTTTGTATCAAAAGATATATGTTCAAGTTTTTTTGGTATTATTTTATCCATGATTTCTGGTGAGTCATAGTGTAAATGTCTGCAAAAAAAATGCTAGGGTACCCGCTATACACTCCTCTATGCTAGAACCCCTTCCAGCCCGATGGCTCCCGGCATATCAATCTAGGCCCTTCGCATGGAGATAGCATGTGTGTAGACTGTAGCTTATACACACACTGACACAGGCTTATAGGTTATGCAAGTGTAGTGCAGTTTTGCCATTGTTAGAATTTACGTTCCAGTATGGAACCAAATCATTTTCTACCTCTCATTTTTTAGTTTTTTTTTAAAGCCTGAACAAAATTGAGATTACAAAGTCCATGTCTGGCTCTATAATCTTGTATTATTTCTTTCATTGAGTTACTTCTGCATTTTAGAATATATTATTTATCTCAACTTCCTAATTTTACTCTCATCTCCTTTCCTGTCTTACCCCAGGTTGACTTTGCGAGCAGGGAATGTCAGAATCACTTCTACGACCGAATGGAGCGTACGGGCCAAGCCGTCTACTACCAGAGGAGCAGGTCTCCCTCGCCGTCAGGTGGAGCTGACAGGACCCCGACCGCCTTCCGCGAGGGCGCAGCCACTGGGGCCGCGTCTGGTACCGGCACCCCCGCTGGGGCAACCACTCCCAGGTAAGTTTGGGTGTCAAAGACCAGGGGGGTGTTTCACAAAGATCCTAAGTTGAACTTACCTCTAAGTTGGACTTAACATTTATGGAAAGCAATTAGCATCTATGAAAACATTTTGTAAAAGTTAATTTAAAAGGCATAGAATGTTGATCCAAATCATTCATATTTTCTATTATCAAGGAGATTTCATGTTCTTGATGTGGAATTTATTTAAAGTTTAAAATACTTGAATTTTTGCTTTTGAATATATATTTTTTTAAGGCTACAAATGGCTTCAATAAATGTATATGACATGTTACTATGCAAGCACATTGATCAGTCTTGTCATGTTTAATAATGTTATAGTAATTCATCCGATATTCGATCAAAATTGTACCATCATGTTGGATTATGTAACATTACAATGGAGAAGCTCAAAAAATTGCTCCTTTTCAAACACCGTTCTGAGTGTGAGTGAAGTTTGGGTTGTTTTGTATAAACATGGTGTCAGTAACCCTCAAACTTGTAATTTTTACTTTTTGGAGTATCAATCTCTTTTGTTGATAACAGTATTTGCATTTAAGTGATTTTTTTTCTATTTTCCAGTCGGGAGTTCCGCCAGTTCAGTCCCTTTGAGAATCGGCGTGAGCGACGAAGCCAGAGTGCGTTCAGCTCTGCTTCAAGAACCGGCGGCAATGGGAACAACAGCTTCAACTTCTCAGGTAGCGGTGACGATGCCTTCCCTCCAGGTCAGACCGGGTCGCTGGAGTTCTTTCGCTCGGGTAGCGGAGGCGAGTCCAGCACGAGGCACCTGGAGGATGATTTCGTGGGTTCACGGAGCAGCGGCGGGAGCTTCGAGATGGAGGATTCGTACGCCAAGGAGCTGAGGGAGTATGGAGTACATCAGCAGGAGAGGAGAGAGCAGCAGTACAAAGATAGGAGTAGAAGTCTCAGTCCTCATGATAGGTGCGTTTCCTCTACCAGTTAATTGTCTTTGGATTGACCTGCCTTCATGTTAGGATTTAAATAACTAGACTAGCATTCTCTTTGACATGATTAAAATTTAAAATTGAAATAAATGAGTTATTGAGTTGAATATCTTTTATATTTTTTAATCAATTTACATTTTATAGCAAGAAAAAAAATGTTGACATTCAAGATCAATTACAAGTTGAAGCAACTTGTTCTTGTCCATCCCAGAAAAGTGGAGATGGAACTTTATTTTCATTGAATATTAAAAACAATAATATCTGTTATTTAAAAAAAATTACTGGTTAAAATCTGGTATAATTTAAACACAATTGTACAATCATGTACAAGACCCCCAAAGATCAAGAGTCAGATTCGGCTTGGAAGGATATTCTTTATATTCATTGTTCTTCATCTTGTTTGTTGCTACACAGGTATGACAGGAGAAGACGGAGTGCCAGTCTAGATTCTCCGGACGATGACAGTCCTTACAGCGCCAGAAGCGTAAGCCCTCCTGTCAGCAGGAAGAGAACACCACGCAGCACCATCAATGTCCAGAACAAGGAAGGGTCTTTCACGCCGGTCATGCGAAGCCCAAACTCAGAAGATGGCTACAGGGATGACAAACCCTGGAAGAACAAATTTGTGGATAGTGAAGAGAGGAGTTCCTCCTCGGAAAGGACAGAATCACATCGGAAATCCAAGTTAAAATCAAGGAAACCGGATATTGTGCGAGATCCTGACGATATAGTGGTGAAGCGTGAGAAATTAGACTCTGATAGGAAGGTAGAAAGGACTACTGAAAAGTTACGGAAACCTGAGAAAGTGAAAGAAAAGGTGGAAAAGAGGAGTACCCCCGAGGATATTGATTTGAAGGAGAAGAAAAAGTGCAAAGAAGTGAAAGATAGAACGGTAGCAGATGTTAAAGTTGAAGTGAAATCCAAAGAGGTATCTGCAGAGATCAATAGAACTTTGAGCAACAAGACAGTGAACAGTGAACCTAGTGAGCAGGCAAGGAAACGCAGAAAGCTCGACTCAGAACAGTTGCAATCCGTTGTTATCTCCAATGATGAGGTGGAAATGCAGCGGAAACTGGAAGCCCGAAAGCAGAGATTTAGTGATAACAGTCCTATCATTGACATAACAAAGCTACGGAAGGACAAAGGGTTCGCAGAAAAATTGCCATCTATTGTTTCCAAAGTTCCGAGAATGAAGTTGAGTCCGGACGAGAACACCTCTAGTCATAAAGAAAACATTCCAAAGGTTGACGCTGCGATGTCCATTGGTTTGGACATTAGGACAGTGATAGACACAAGCAGACCGGTCAAAGACCGTCTTGGCTTAAAATATGACATGCCCCAAAGTGAAAGAACGTTTAACATTGAACCTGGTAGCACTGATGGCAATAGCTTCTGGGATGACAAGGAGAAAGATAGCGAGTCTGATGATGAACTCTTGAATACCCGAATAGTAAAAACAGATGATGTCCCCAGAGTCAAGTTAGAGGTCTCTGAGGAAGCGGGAAAGAAAGCCCTTTCTGAAAAACCAAAGAAATCTCATCGCGAAAGAACTGAGAAACTGATTGCGAATCGCCACCCTTCACATTCCACACCCCGAAACAGATCGCAGGAGGTTCGCATTCCCCACTTAACAGATGCTGATGAGGGCATTGCTAGCTCAAGTGATCAAGAAACAGTCCCATCAGATGAGGAACTAGCGCTTGCTCTTCTTGCAAGGAACTCTCAAGTGCCCCCTGTGGCTACCCCCGGTGAATCAGAGACTCCACCCTTAACTGGTGCTTCTCTATCAACACCGCCCGTTGACACTTTTGAAAAACCACAGATTGATGCAAGTTTAAGTTATCGAAAGCAAATGGAGGCAGCTAGGAAGTCCTTTGAGCAGCAGAAGCAACAGCAGGAGCAACCAGGTACTCAGGATTCTTTACCTTCAACATCATCTCATACTCCTCCAACTCCGACCATTTCATCATCGCTACCTACCTTGTTGCAAACAACAACCAGTGCAAATACCAGCAGAGACTCTTTCACTTCATCTATCACTGAACAAGTGGAGGAGAGTGAAAAGATCGGTGAGGCAAAGATGGCCTTGCATGATTCCGAGACGCCCAAATCTAAACCAAAACTTGACCAGTCTACTGAAAATGTGGAAATAGAGTGGAAGTTGATACGGCTAACCCCTGTCGAGTTTCCAAGTATTCGCAGGAAACAGCTTGATGCCATGTTCCCTTCGTCGGGTGAGGATAGCCTTGCCAAGCGGATGTACCGAACGAGACACAGAAGCAGTGAAGATGACCTAAAGACACTTAGTGTAGGAACTGTCAAAGAAAAGCCTGATGTGAGGATTGATTCTGTTGACAAAATCCAAGAGATGACATCCCAGGACCAGACAGATGAAAAGGAGAAGGAAAAAGATATTTCAGGTTGTGAGGAGATGACTGAACTTGATAAGAGATTATCACAAGGAACATTTCCTCAGTTGGATGTGACCACATCAAATCCTGTCCAAAACGATGTGGAATCACTTCCGATGCTTTCACCGAGGCCTCCTCACCAAAACATCTCTGTGACTGTCAGCGAGAATCTCTCTCCTACCGCTTCAGCACCCTTACTAAGCCCAGCAGTGACACCAGTAAAAGCAGAGAAACCACTCCTATTCCCTTCAGATGGTTTTCCGTTCTCTTTGCCAAGAAAGGATTCGCCGATCATCAAGGAACTTGGTTTTGGAAAAGAGGTGGTGCCACTGAGTCGAGAAATCACCTTCACGAGTAAAGACTTGCCTCTTCACAAAGAATCACCCTATGCCAAAGACTTCTCCAGAGACCCAATTTTTGGGAAAGATGGAATAATCGAATCTGCTCTCTGTGCATCGGCCAAGCTGAGTATCAGCGCGGTCGCACCCCGGGTACCAGAGAGTACGGAAGTGAGAACCGAAATGAGAACCAAACTGCCTCCTGAACTGAAGGACCACTTCTCATCCCCAGAGCGGGCTCTGGAGGAACGTCTCAGGACAGTGGATGCTATGATGAAACAAGAGGAGGAGAGGCAGAGGACTCAGAAGGCCAAGTCACTGGCTACACTTGAGAGGTTAAAGAAAGAGGAAGAGAGTGGGGAAATAACCAAGGATGGAGTCAAAACTGACCTCTTATTGAAAGATAAGTTGAATAATTTAACAAGTATCACCACTTGTACTCCTCCAGCCACACCTACAACACCTGGGACTCCTGGAGCAACTCCTGATTTGAAGGCAGAGTTATTTGGAAATAAGGCAAGGTTGGGACCTCTGTATGCCAGGTTAAAGAAGAAGCCCCGAAGCTCAGAATCTGACAGCTTACCTGTGATTATCCTCCCAGAGAGTCAGAAGAAAGAGGAGTTTGAAGATCCTCTGGAAGTATTACGTTCTCGTGTGAGGCGAAGCAGTATCTTTGATCAGGATTTAGCTCGCCTGGAGAACAGCTCTCATCCGGAGCATGGTCAAGAGAAGAAACATGGTATACCACTTATTCGAGCGGGCAAGGATCACAATCGCCTGACATTGCTTAATCAGAACAGCAACAGAACAAATCCAGGATTGAATTCTAGCCAGTCTGGTTCTAGCTACAAGTTGGGTCCTGGTAGAGGAACATCAGTCTCATCGACACGAGATCCCAGAGATCCCAGAGATCCAAGAGATCCAAGGGACCCAAGAGATCCAAGAGAACCCAAGGATTCCAAAGCTGAAATCCTTACCTCACCTATCAGAGACGATTCATCGAAGACAAATGCTTTAACTGGAGATCAGAAATCGAGCCCTGAGCCGAAGTCTAAGGAACCTTCACCTCTAAAATCTATATTGAAGAAAGAAACCAATCTCCTGCCTGAGCCATCATCTGTCCATGTGGTTGCAGAAGATACCACCCAGACCAAAGACGCAAAACCAGATTCTGATGCTAGTGTGAAGGCCACGACGCCAAAGTCTGCAGCCCTGAAACGTAAAAGATCTCCCAGCCCTCCTATCCTAGAGAAGGCTCAAGATGCAAAACTGGATGCAGATGTAAAATCAGAGTCCAAGCCATCATCGGGTCCATCTGGGACTAAGAAAGCAGTTTCAGAGGCTCCGCCGCCACCACCTCAGAAAGAGTACCCCACAAACATGCTCCTGATGACACCAAGGGAATATGGCAAAAAAGATCCAAAAGTTGGGGCAAAGGTTAAACCTGTCAAGGATAAAGTGGGTATTCAGGAAAAGAGGCCTCTTTCCAAGGTTGGTAGCAAGGACAGGATGGTAGAAGAGGAAAAGAAACCGCTCAACAAAGCACTCAGCAAAGATAAGATCATAGAAGTGAGGAGCAAAGACAAGGACCAGAAGGACACCCACAAGGACACCCACAAGAATGAAGGCAAGGAGATTGTCAGAAAATCAAGTGAGGGGTCTATGACACCAAGAACTTCAACTGATAAAGGGATTGTCAAAACGAGCAATGATGTGAGAAAACATGATGCGAAGAAAGTCTTCAAGAAGGAGAGCACATCATCTGAGAAAGCCCAGTCCAGTGACCACAAAGACCACAAAGCTGATGTCAGTAAAGATGAAGACAAAGTATCAAAGGTGACAAAGAGCAAGGATACCTCTGCCATTGAGAAGAATAAGGACAAGAACAAAGATGACAATAAGAGAGATGATGTTTCAGTGAAGAGAAAGGGAAAGGAGAAGGAGGTGGTGAATGATAAGAATAAAGGAAAAGACCCGGAGAAGGATAAAAAAGAGAGCAAAGAAAAATTCATCAAGTCTGAGAAGAGCGACTCCAGGGAAAAAGCCATCAAAACCGAAAAGTTTGTCGAGGAAGAGAAAAGAGACATCACTGAAAAAGAAGAAACATCTGAGAAAGGTACTCCTAAAAAGAAAGATATAAAGGGAAAGGAAGTGAAATCTAAATTGAAACCAAAGGAGAAGATCAAGGTTGAGAAGAAGGAGAAAGATCATCCAGAGACAGAGAAGGTCGACAAGGTGAAGGAGCAGGAGATGGAGGAGAGAGAGGAGAAGGAGAGGAGAGAGGAAAAGGAGAGGAGAGAGGAGAAGGAGAGGAGAGAAAAGGAGAAACTGAAGGAGGACAGAGAGAAGCCTAAAGAAGATAAGAAAACCAAGGCTCACATTCCAGTCAAATCTGCTACTGAAAAACCAAGTGGGACAAAGAAGGTGAAACCTCAGCCGACACCGTCCAGAGGTGGAGTAGCGGCTCTCATGGATGCCTTCTCAGACACAGACAACAGCTCTGAATCGGATGACGAACTTGAGTTTGAGCAATTTATCAATCGCCAGACGAAGAGGAAGGATTCTGTCAAACCTAAGCCAAAGAAAACTCAGGAGGTAGAGAAGCGGAAATTGATATATGACTCGTCCGATTCTGATGAGGGATCCTCTGGGCTTGATGCTGAGGAAAGCCCCAAGAAATCTTCCAGGGATGAACTGTCCAGTAAGGGTAAACGAAAAGCTCTTCAAAAGTCAAAGAAATTGAAGGAGAAGTTTGGTAAAAAGGGGAAGATCAAAGTGAAAGAAGAGTTTACTGACACCGATGCCGACTCCAAGATGAGTTCTTCTGATGTGGAAGAGAGGTGTGAGGAACCTAAGCTCCCGTCCAAACCAACACACAAGAAGAAGGATGAGAAAGTCAAGCACAAGGAAGTCCACATCAAAAGGGAGAAAGAGGATATGAAAGATGTTGGTAAAGGTGATAAGCCCAGGAAGAGTAAAGACTTGAAGAGGCAGGATAGAGTTGAACCCAATGTAGAGATCAAACAAGAGCCTAAAAGTGAAACAGAAGCAGAAACAACACCTAAGAAGAAAGATGTTAGCAAGACAAAGAAGCAGAGAAGAGAGGAGGAGAAAGAGAGGCTCCGGGCTAAGAAAGAAGAGGAGGAAAGATTGAGAGCTGAGAAAGAGGAAGAGGAGAGACGGCAGGCAGAGGAGGAAGAGAGACTGCGGCAAGAGGCAGAGGAAAGCAAAAGGGAGGAGGAAGAGTTAAGGAGAAAGGAAGAGGAAAGACTACGGAAAGAGGAGGAAAGGCAACTTAAAGAGGAGGAAAGAAAGAGGAAAGAGGAGGAGAAAGAAAGGAGACGGAAAGAGGAGGAGAGACAGCGGAAAGAGGAAGAGCGGCAAAGAAAGGAGGAAGAGAAGAAGAAAAAGGAAGAGGAGAGAAGGAAAAAAGAAGAGGAGAGGAAGCAGAAGGAGGAAGAGAGGAGACAACGGGAGGAGGAAAAGAGGCGAGAGGAGGAAGAACGAAAACAGAGAGAGGAGGAGCAGCAAAGGGCAGAAGAAGAGGAAAGGTTGAGGATTCTAAAGGAAGAGGAGGAAGAGCAACAGAGGATAGCAGAAGAAAAGGCTAGGAGAGAAGAAGAAGAAGAACGACAGAGGATTGAGAAGGAGGAAGCTGAAAAATGGCGTAAAGAAGAAGAAGAAGCAGCTGCAGCAGCTGCTAAAGCCCAGGAGGAACTCCAGAATCAAGTATCTGTTGAAGAACCCAGGAAGAAAGATAAATCTAAAAAGGCTAAGAAAGACAAGCACAAATCGAAGAAGGAAAAGCGGAAAAACAAAGAACATCATTCTGATGCCGTTACTGAAAATGCACTACCTGGCCAAGATCCCAAGAAAGAGGAAAGTGTTGTTCTTGATACTGTAATGCCGCAGAGTGAAGGTCCCCTTGTGCCTATTTCAGATGATGAGGTGCCAATAGGTTTTTCTACAGAAGTGTCAGCATTTAACTCAGCACAAGGAAACGGCATTCAGTACCATGAGAACAGCAAACTTGCTATGGCTAACTCCTGTGGAGATAATGCAGTACTATTGCAGCCTGCTGAAAATGTCGTGACTTCAGTTCCTGATGAGGAGGATGATGGAGAAGGTAAACTCATCATTGAAGAGGAAAAGAGAGATGCGATGGATCCTGCCAAGAAAAGTGAACATCACCATAAAAAGAAACATAAGGAGAAGAAGCATAAGAACAAGAGCAAAGATATGGATCCAGAGAAGCTGAAGGAAAGAGCATTGAGAAAAGCTGAAAAGAAAGCAAAAAAACAAAAGAAGAAGGACAAGAAGGAGAAAGACAAAGACAAGAAAGAGAAAAAGAAGAAGCATAGAGATCAGGAGAGGCCTCCGCTTAAAAGAGAATGCACAGTGGAAATCGAAACAGAGTTTGTTATTGATTATGGTGAGGTTCAGAAAGCAAATGATGGACCTTACCCTGTCAATCCTGTTATGCTTGAAGACATCACCAATGATGCTCCAGGTCACCTCCCTGGTGGTGGTCTCATGAACAGAGATGGCCAGGTGCATGATGGTGACATGCAAAGGAATCTCCAGGCTTCTTCTACTACCACCTTGATTGCAAAATCTCCAGAGCCCCTTCAAATAGCGGAAGCAGCCGTTGCCAACTCAAACAGAGAGATCAGCCTTACGTCCGTCCAGCAGTCAAATCCAGTCAGTGCGGCCTTGACGAAGGAATCCTCTATGTTTGGAGACTCGTTTGAAGATGAGAATCATCCAATCGTTGCACAAGCCTTGACAGCTCTTGAGAAATCAGACCATGAAACATCACAGAATGCAGAAAACATTGGGGGCAGATACCCTCCAGATGTCCCTGGTGCCCACAAGCCATACTCTATCGCCGACCTCGCAAGCAGTCCTCTTTTCAGAAAGGAAAAGAAGGAACGAAGTAAAAGGAACAGCAGAGGTCGAGAATCTAAAACTATGCCTACAGCAGGTCAGACTGACGTGTTCAACCAAGGTAAGATGGAAGCTGTGGCATCACATGCTTCTGGTCGAGTAGAGGGTGTGGCAGAAGAGCTGTTACCCATCAAGTCAGAGGTAGAGCAGTCAGTGGAAGCTCTCATTACGGCAGAAAGTGCCTTTGATTCTGATAAACAGACAAGCCGTGATGTGCATGCCACCCCAGTCCTTCATGCCACCCCAGTCCTTGGTGTAAACCGCCCTGCTGAAGAACCAAGCTTGCAAGAAAAGACAGAAATGGAAGAGGCAGTAGCTAACCTCCTGTTTGCAGAAGACGAAGTAGAGACATCATCCATTGAGATACCAGTCCAAATTCCTGTGCAGACAGCTAATGCTATAGACACAGCTCAACCTACGATACCTACTCCTCCAACAGCGTCAGATGCTGGTGAAGCATACAGGGAACAACAAGCCCATGAGGCTGCCATCATAGCAAAGATGGCTTCTCCAGACAAGAAGACTGAAATGGGAGCTAAGGACGGCAACAAGGAATCTCGTTTCTTCTCTCCACGTGCCAAGGAGTCCAGTATCCCACCAAGGACAAGATCGGGATCATTGTCAAAGTCTGGCCCGGCTGATCTAAGCGTGTTTGATTTCCAAGATGACGAGAAGCATGACGAGGCTGGTAAAGAGAAAATGAAGATGAGTGGTGAGATGGAAGCACAACCTGAGCCAGGAGTCAGTCAAGATCTCGCAAAGCCTCCGCAGCAGCATGCACCTGCACCACCTGCAGCACCTGAGCAGAACTGTGTCATGCCAGCACGACCTCATCAAGTCCTAGACCATATAGAGCCAAGCTCCATGTATCCTGCCAACCTGCATGACCACAAGATAAATTCTGATGTATATGAATTCCCGGATCAATCTAGTCCAGGATCAAGTGAGTTGAAGCAACCACTCAACAAGCCACAGCCTACCCGTGGACGTAATAGAGGTAGAGGTACCAGAGGTGGTGGAAGAGGAAGGAGTAGAACCAACTCAAGGGGAGGGACAATGAAAATCAGGGATGAGCTTGCAGCTCTAGAGCTACAGCAGCAACAACGAATGCATGCCGAGCTGCAGCAGCAACAACGAATACATGCTGAAGCCCATGTGTTTCAAGCTCAGGCTGCAGCTCAGGCTATGCATGCCCAAGCCCAACAGGGCCAAGGTGTCCATGTGGACGTGTCCCAGAATGAAACTGTGTCTGCACTTCTTGAACTTGGAAAGCCAGTGATGCCTTCAGCTACAGCTGTACCTCAGATTAGTCCGGTTGCTATGATGCAGTCTCCTGATGGGCAGAAGGTACCTCAACCTGATCCATGGCTCACTCAGCATGCTACTCCTGGATCTGTTCCCGCTCAAGGACCTCAGACAAGTTCTGCTCCTGCCAGCATCAATGCAGTAGGTGCACCAGATAGACCCCCACAATTCAGTACCGCTCCTTCCGCAAATATGAACTTTACAGCTATTTCTCATGCTCAACTCCCCACTGCATCAAGTAGTATGACTACCAATGCCCAGATGGCTATGACACAAGCCCACAATATGATGGGAAAGTTACCCCAACAAAACATGCCTTCTTCAATTTCTAGCGGTATGGTGCAGAATCCTTCTGTGAGCATGCCAACTGTTGTTGCTGCACTGTCAACACCACCTACATCTCATGTGGCTATCCAAGATCCTAATGGCACCCAGAAGAAGCAGAGACAACAACGTCCCAGGAAGTCCCGTAGGGATTCTGGTCCAGAGCAGGGTAACTGGATGCCAGGAGGTCACATGCAACAGCAAATGGTTCCAGGTCAGCATTTCAACATGCACCAGGTCGCACAACTCCATGGACCTCAGAAGAGTCAGGCTGAGGCAGCTGTCGAACAACACTTCAACGAGGCACTGGCCAGGTTGCCACACAATCGCAATCAACAGAACAGGCTTCCAGGACATCAGCAGTCTCATGAACAGATCCAACTATCACACCACATTCATCCACCAAACAGCACTGCAGAAGCCTTGGCAAACCAGCATGCCATGACCCAGTTGAAACCGGGTCCAATGGGGCCATCAGCAGCTATGGAGGCACCAACCATTGTCAAGCACCTTGTGTCTAATGGTCCTGCTACTGGAGCAAATACCACAACCTCTTCATCAGTACTTCATACATCACCCATGGCAAACTTGCCTCAGGCATCTTCTGCTGGAATCATGCATGCTGGACATCCGGGATTCCCTAGCGGGTTGCTTACACAATCACCAGTCAGTCAACCCTCAACCTTATCACCAACTATACAGTACTCACGTCCACCCAGTGCCACATCTGCAGGGCTAACTTCCAGTATTGCATCGTCGCAGGGTGGTAACATCCAGCAGGTACGTGGAGCACCGGCAGGAAACCTCCGGGTACCTGTGTCAGTTGCAGCCCCGACCCTTCCAAATGCCAGTGTCCTCAGAGCTGCCTTGACAGACCACAAGCCAAATGCGAAGAAGGAGGCAGATGGAAGTGTGAAGGCTGGGCAAGGCAGGCCACTAGCTGACAGTAAAGGAATGCATCCCAACCTTCCTCAGCAGCCAGGAGTCATCGACCCAAGTCAACATCCTCACATTGAACTCCGGTCCTATCCACCAATGCAGAATCCTGCTCAGATGCACAAGAAAGCTGAAGATGCAGAGAAGATGGCAGCTGGTGACCAGAGAGGACAGAAGAATCCTCCTCTAGAACAACGTCTACCGCCAATGATCAGGGTGACTGATTCAGGACCAATGGCCTATCTTTCATCTGGTGCTCATCTTCCTCAAGCAGCAGCTGTCATGAGACAACAACAGATCAGACATCCTGTGCAAGGAATGCCATACGGCAAAGATTTTATATCAGGTATGCATGCAGTGGTTGATCCCATGTCAGAAACTCGCAATCTCAGCCAACCAATGCCTGGTATAGTGCCTGTTCCTGGGCTGGACATGAGCAAATCTGGAATTCCTGGGACCATGTTTCCACCATTCAGAGTGCCTCAACCCGGTTTTCCCAGGATGATCTACCAGCAAGGCATGACTGAAGCATCCTCTGGAGGATCACCACGTCTACCAACACCGAGTGCCTCATCCCCTGGAGTATCACCCAGAGTCAAGTCACCAGCTATGGCTCATGCTGATCGTCCACAGCCCATCCCAACACCAGAACGTCGAGACCAACTCACACCAGACCTTGTCCAGATCATGCCAGGCATCCCATCAGGTGTTCCACCACGGGCTCCAGGAATCTCTTCTGGCATACCTCCCGGAAGGATGGACATGGCAATGCGAACCATATCCCATCGCGGCATGCCGCAGATGGTCGTGAGGCCACCTGGCTACGGAGTGGAACCACGCTCACAGGGCGGTAAGCCGGAAGACGCTCAGAAGATGGATCAGCAATCCATGATCCTCGGCATCCCAACGGATCCTATGCACCTTCAAGATCAACATCTCGCCTCTCCGCGTCCCATCGGCGGTCCAGAGAAGACAACAACTGCCGGACTGGAGCACTATCGCCAGACCCATCCTGGAGTCGGGCGCAAGGATGAGTTGATGATGAGACCAACGGGTCAGGAGTTCCGGCCGATGATGAGAGAAGCGATGCCTCACATGGCCTGGCCTGGTCAAGGTCCACCTGGTATGCCTATGCATCCTGGTTCTATGCAACCCATGCAGTTATCAGCTCACATGCCGATCAAGGGAACGGACTCTCTCATGGGTCTACTCATGGTAAGTCAACTTTAGTTAAATTGTTAAGATTTCATGAATCTTAAACAAAGTAGACATATTTACCAAGTTAGAGAAAAGTTATTTAAAGAAGAAGAAGTTTTCATAAATTGGTTTACACAAATTTCAAATCTGTTTCAGACCTATATTTTCATCAGCTACCAAGATCCCCAAATTAAAGAACTTTTATATTTACTATATTTATTTCTTGGCAAATAGCAGGAGCATATATTGTTTTCAAATCATTACCCCTGATCTCTTATTTAGTTGAAAATCCCGTAATTATGAAGTACACTTGTATCGGACCGTAACTTTTATCTCGATACAATCTTGCAATATATATTTTTGTCTGCTTCATCTTACGGAACATTCTAATATTGAAACGTACATTCACACGTACTCCACTCCATGCACCCCATCAATTCCTACTACCACAAGTAACCCAACCATATTTTAAACACTCTTTACCCGCAGCGCTATCCTGTGATGTGGCAAGGCGTGTTAGCCCTGAAGAACGAGGCGGCTGCTATCCAGATGCACTACGTCTCAGGCAGCCAGTCGGTTGCCCAAGACTCCCTCATCATGGCTACTCCACCCCTCCGTGTTGCCCAGAGGATGAGGCTGGAACCCTCCCAGCTGGATGGGGTCGGCAGCAGGATGCAGGTACGTTCAACAACAGACTAATGTTTCTGGGATATCTTTGGTTCAGTTCAGTTCTTCCGTTCTTTTATTTAGAACTGATCTTGAGTTCTAGCGATGACAAGACAATTTTTTTCAGTGACATAGGAGACTCGTTTCACAAAGCCCTTTTTCAATGACAAACGACAAAAATTAGAGACAAATCTGCTGATAACCAATCAGAAGCAAGGATTTCAGTAGCTTATAACAAAAACTGTCATTTGTCTCTGATGACAATTTTTGTGAAACTCCCCCTTGATCTTGAGTTCTAGTGATGAAAAGACAATTTTTTTCTGTCACATCTGATCTTGGTTTCTTGGCCCTGATTCACAAATCGTAGTAATTGATTATACAATTGATCGATGGATTGTGTGGTATTTTGATTGTCCAACTGTCTTCCTCTAATGTATAAATTACTATTAAGATTTGTTTATTTCAAATGTAACTATGTTTTGTATACATTTTACATTGTATTCGTTATTATGTATTGTATTTTGTTGGAAATGAAAAAATAAAAATGAAATGAATGAATCAACAGTAAAATAGCAATCAATTTCTCACTTGTCTTTGTGCTACGGGGCACTGGCCGATTAAACTAAATTTTAAAAGCAGCTGGCTGACAGTAAGTATGGACTGTTTATTGTGTTAATGAACAGTGGTTTGGATAAGATAAGCAAAAGAAAAAAAAGCTCACAAGCTTTTACTAGATAAATTACATTTACACTGAAACCATGTATTCTATAACTTGATAATCAGTTGGAATCTGTTCCGAAATCTCACAATGTACACCAATTCTTACGTTCTCCACAACCAACTTTTCCAATCACTTCCGGACAATTTCTTTCATAATGTATTCATATAACAAGTACTTGACTGTATCATTAATCTCTTTTCTCTCTCTGCACAGGTTGAAGAGGAGTCTGTTGTACTGCTTGCCTTACCTTGCGGCCATGACCAGACCGACGTGATAGCTCAGACAAACACCTTACGTGTCTCTTTCATCGAGTACCTACTCAGCAAGCAGGCTGCTGGCATCATCAACGTCGCACCTCATGGATCTCAAAAGGTAGGCAGAAAGAAATGTTATAAACTCGGAGAAAGGGAGGGAGGAAGGGAGGGAGGAAGGGGGATAGAGAGGGATAGATGCTGTATACCACTGAAATTATTGACATAGCATCTCACAGATTCCAAAAGTTAGGGAGATAGAGATGTTATAAACTCAGAGAGAGAGAAAAAAAGAGAGGGGGCGGGGAAGAATAAGAAAATAGTAACTCTATTCCTATATTTGTGACTTGATAAAGCCTGGAGCGATTGGTTCCAGAGCAAATGTCTGTCAGCTACAATTGTAAATATATATCCTACAACCATAACAATTCTAAAGAAACCAGGATAATAATCGGGAGCGCCAGGAGAGTCGAATCTGACTGACATGAGCACTATACAAGAACCCATTATTATTATTATTTTTATTATTATTATTTATTTATTTATTTATTTATTTTTTATTTTATGTTCCATCCACAGGCTGCTTTTGTTCTACACATCTTCCCTCCATGTGAGTTCACCGAGGCTCATCTCTCGCGCCTCTCTCCGGACCTCCTCGAGAGCGTCCAGGAGATCGCTCATCTCATGATCGTCATAGCAACCGCATCGTGAAGAGGTTGGGACCTCGGCAACCTTCTGCTATCGAGTTCTCCCGGTGGTGGAAGAAGATGTGTCTACCGATGCAATATGCCGGCCGGCTAGACAAGAAACCGTTGTTGTGATCAGAAGCTTTCCTTTCCTGTGATTGTCATCTTGATGCATCTTGAAGAGTTTCTGTGATGACTCATCTTGTCATCACCATGGAAACCGCATCATGACGAGGTTGATAACGAATCCATCATGAGCCATCTAATGCTCTGAGCAACCAACGACTTAATCAAACACTTGATCTCCAGGATTTTCCATTGGCTGTCCACAGCAACATGGGAAATCAAAGACACCCAATTAAAAATCCCAGGTTCCCTTGGTAACATAATGTTTCAGTGTGATTCTCAAACACACCACCTTTCATTAAGCAATGTTTACATGATTCCATTTTAGTGATCACTTTATTTATTTGATTCTATTAATTTTCAATGGGATTCATTAACTTTGGGAAGTGCCCTTGAAAGTAAATGACATGAAAATCTGATATCCCCCCCCCCCCCACACACCTAAAATCTATTTTGGAAGCCTCATGTTTTCAAAAAGAATTTCATGCTTTATTAGTCATAATAGCATCAGCGAGAGGGATCCCAAGATTTTTCCACCTAAATGTATCAACTTTCCTCAATCTTTTGGTCACTAGAAGAAAGACATATTGGTTGTTTATCAGTAGAATTATATACCGGATTCTGGCTGTGATCAGATGAATTATGTACCTGCTAAGACAGTCTCGGATATACCACTCATACCTGATGGAGAAAAGCAGCGTGGCAGTAGCTTCTTTTTGCTCTGTGAGGAAATAACTAAAAATTGCACGATTTGACTAAATGCCATTCATAAAGGACGCTCTTGGAATCCGTTCTCGAAAAAGAACGATCAGGTGCACGTGTTGCTCACTGAATGAAGGTTGGAAGATTTACAGAAATAGCTAGATATTTGTGAATTAATGTTGTCGTAATTATTGATATATTGAAGGAAAAAATAAGATCCGTCCAATGTTCTTAGCTGTCACTATTATAGTCGTGTTTGTGGCAGTTGTTAATTGATAAACTAGAGTTGAATCGGCTGTTGTGATAGTTATTCATTCGCGAGTTAAGTTGAGAAAAGTTCTTTTTGTTTTTAGATATGTATACACAAGGTGACACTCAGTTTGATTTGTCTGTTGTTACTTTTTATAGTGATGTTATTGACTTTTTTTTTCTAGTCTTGTTTTGGTTTTGTTCTTTGTGATTTCTGCCTTGCAGTGCACTATGTTTTATCGATGGTTGTCTCTCATTTTAAAAGACTAAATATCAACGTTCACTGCTGATTCTGTAGGAAGACGCATCATTTTTATCTGCAAGTTACTTTTTACTTTCACGATTAAAAATTCTTTTAGCCATGAGAAATGGTCGAGTCACTCTGGTGACATTAATTTCTCATCTAGAAAGTCGAGTATGAGTTGGTAGCTGAATGCATTAGGTCAGAGTAGTTAGAATGTTGTACAAAACTATCTTGTATTCTTTGCATAGATTTGCCGTTAGAAGTAGTCCTGTAGATAGAATCAGAGTAGTCAGTATAGGGTTTTAAGTTTTTCGTAGACGATGAAACGAAAATTGGAAAGTTTTGCAATCAAGACACGGTCAAATCTTGTAATAATTAGCCTCTTCTCAGGGGATAATGGTTATTTTTTAGTGAAAAGAGAAAACATTCTCTTGATGATGTTGACCAGATAATTGTGTGTGAAATCATAGACTACCTATTTCTCAATTTTTTTAAACTGAAATGAATAATTTCAAGAAAACTGGTTCTTTCTGGACCTTAACGGGAATAAACACGGAGGATGCTGTAGCCACTTTACCTTTTTTTTTTCTTTTTGTATAATTTTAGAATCATTTTAGTTACAATTTATGATGGAAGATCATTAATCTGTAGAATGGATTGATTAGATTATTTTGGGGGTTTGGTCATGTTGCACAAATTATTCACCTCAGTACAATATGCAATCCATTAATATGAGGAGAAAAGCAAAGTTGATTGTGGGATAATTTGATATCTTTTGGAGTTTTATTAAGGGTTTCTTTGTTTCTAATTTATTAAAAAAGGTAGCATCCGTATGTGGTTCGTCAAAAATGTAAGAAGTAGTTGATGTTTGTATTTAAAAAGAAGAGAGATTTAAATGACATATTTTTGTTAGAAAACAACTCTGTTGCATAAAGAAAAAAGAAAAAAAAAACAATTCCATAAGGACAAAAAAAGGAGATTATTTCGAGTTGACATTGATGTTAAGAATGCCATGTTTCTATGTTTTGCTGTCGTATGTACATAAAAGAAAACGAAGACTTACTTTCACCTTTGACCGTTGGTATTGTTACTGCATTGATATAACATTTCACAGTGGAGTTTGAAGTGTATGGTAACCACGACGACCAATTTATTTTGTACATGATTGCTGTTGATACGTGTAAATATGTAAACATAAAGTATAAATATATATAAATATATATATTCAACCAACTGTGAAAGAGGTCTACAGTGTAGGTCTAACACTATAGAGCTAACCTGTGAGTCTTGGTCCAAGGAATAGTGACAGAACTTTACAAAAATAGAAAACATAAAGAGAAAAGGAGATATAGTTTTTAAAAAATGAGATAGGAGGATAAGAAATCAGCGTTGGTCCCCCACCCGAAGGCTAATTCGGGGAGCCGGGTGGTGGGGGACCGCGCAGCTTGTAAAAAAGAGAACATAGTTGATTTATTGATTTCTTGTAGTTATCTTGTAAGATATGTGTACAAAAATTTTATGTATAGCAAGATGGTGTATATATTATGACTTTTCTCTCTCACTCTCTTATCTTTTTCTCTCTCTCTTGAACTCGCTCTCTCTACGCAACTTTCTATTTTCCAAGCATTAAGAGAGAGACCCTCAGAAACGTGATGTAAATTTGATTTTCTTTTTCCTTCTTTTTTTGATATCGAGGGGAAATAAAATGGAGATTGTGCCCATGTAACGATTTGTGTCGATGAATTCTTTCTTTAGCCCTGCTCCGATGTGAGGTATGAACCGTCTTCAAAAAATCGCCACAGAAAATTGAGATTATTAGAGTATAGTAAAAGAAAGAAAAAAGAAGTTCCACACTACAAAGGCCCTATGCTTAGCATCTATGGTCTTTGAGATACAATAGATAACGGTTTGTGGATTACACTGAGCTTACGTACTCTTTATTCTGCCGTGGCGTTTTTTTTCTCAAGAGGTCGACACCATCGTTATTTGATTGAGGATTTTGTGTGAGAATGTTTTTTGAAGCGTTTTTCCTGCTGTTGTTGAAAAGGAGCAAGAGAGTAACGAGATGAGCAGGAAAGGGGAAAGATGTAAAGAATAAGAGAAGGGAGAAGAGAGATAGATACACAAGTATGCGAGAAATAAGGAAAGAATCCGGGGAGGAGAGAGAGCGTGAGACGATGATAGAATGAACAAGTACTGGTATGCAAGAAATATAAGTATGAGAAAGTATAAGAGATGCAACAAAGTAGTGAGAGATGAGGATAGAGAGATGTGATAAAAGATAAATGGGGAAAGATTGAGGGGAGAACAGAGGAAGAAGGAGAGAGAGAAACCCCTCCTCTCTACCATTGTATTATGCAGACCTGATAAAAGCCCGATTTTATTTTTTTTAAACCCAATTTTCTCTATTCTTCCCTATTTTTCTTACTCAAAAGCCCCCCCCCCCCCCCCCGAATCCTCTTTTTTACTGAAGGGGGCGTGGTTGCTCACTACCACCCCTGGTTTTATGTCTCTCGTTTCTCTCTTATACAACCAAAGAGCACAGAACAAAATAAGTCATCCATACAAACAAAATGTAGATTGCTTAGGACTTGCTCCTATTGCTTTATTTTCATCAACTCTTGTAGGTCACACGTTCATGTATAAAAATGACTGGGAACAAATATTTACACGTTTATACATCATACATGCAGTTATATTTCTCTATTTTCAGCACATGTACCACATACATATATTTAACGAAGAACAGATCTTCCTCTGCATAATGCCATGTTTCTTTGATAATGCAGACTTTCCATGTAAAGAGTTGCGATAGATTCAATGCGCCTGCAACTCGACTTCAATGGGCCACTTTCGTAATGTAACCAATTTCTGAGTTGAGTGTTAAAAGGATGTCAACTCTGTATAATATGACTTATGTATCAGCAACTGTGGAACTCTTTTAAGATGGGGCCACAATGCATTTTAATATTCACCTTGCAGATTACATCAGCTTTTGGAGGTTGAAGGATTGGTATACTATTGGTATTTTACATTCAATTCAGCAACAAAGTTAAAAATCAATATAAAAAATGAATTGATTATGAAGAAAGAAAATAGTTTTATTACCAGTACTCTAGAATATCCGTAGTCCAGATGCCATGATAAAATACATGTTATAAAAAAATGAAAACAGTACCTCTTACCCGAGGCTTGCAAGAGAAATATTAAATTTGGACTATGAATACAAGTTATGTTAAAGCCCCACTGCACTACTTATATAGCTTCTTGCACCCTCTATATAGCAAACAATGCCTAATTGGTGACCATTGGCCCGCAAGGTCCGTTTTCTTATAATAATAATAACGATGGGTTCTTGTATAGCGCTCACGTCAGTCAGATTTGACCCTCCTGGCGCTCCCGATTATTACCCTGGCTTTAGCACGGCTGCCATACGGCGCTCTAGCATTTCAAGGAATTAATTCCTGCCAGGTACCCATTTACTTCACCTGGGAAGAGTGTGGCAAATGTAGATCAATGTCTTGCCAATGTCGAACCGCGGACCTTGTGATCGACAGTCCGGCGACGTATCCACTCGACCACAACACCTTATGTTAATTGAGAGCTGATTTGATGAGATGACCACCTGTCAGTGACCATGCAGGGTGGTTTAATCCCTCCTGGCCAAACTAGTACAGTGGGGCTTTAAGTGAAAGAATAAAAAAGTGCAGCTGGGAGATCTGCATGTGCCACCTTACATTAAGTGATCTTAAAATAAACAACACATCCTATCACTTTTTGGCACGTGATCTCAAACATTCACGTATAGTGTAGTTCGAGCCTCAATGATAGTGAAAAGGATAACAAGATTTTGCAATAAAGGTATACCATACCCTACAACTGCCGTACTATAAACATACACGAGTATACTTGCACACACACCAAACATTGAACATAGTAGTACTTCACAGGCAAAAACCCTTGCCTTTCATTGTGCATAGCAGTGTCTGCACCGAGACTAGGCTGACAGCATACCGCTCAAGGCCTTAGGAATTGTGGTAAAGGGTCTGATTAGAGTCCTAGCCTGTAGACTATTCAACATAGTATGGTGTACCTTTAAAATGACTTGGTAACATTGTTGAAGGTTGATGAAAAAACTGTACTTTTTGTATGAAATGTTACTGCTTATATTCCTTCTACTGTACTAACTCTTTAACATGCAAAAAATCCTGAAAAACTTCTCAAACCACAAAGATATTTATGGTTTTCTGTGAAGGTGTCACTGTGAAACATCCTCTAACAGTTAATTCTCCCGACCATTTTTCCATAAAAATAAGACATAAGACAGGCTTTTAAAATCTTTTAATACTAAAATGTCTGGAATGGTATATAGAGCCAACTCATTGCTTTGTGATGATTTACATTCACCTAAAATGAAATGAAATTGTATTAATATAGTTGGGAGAATTGAGGAACCGATCAGATCAGTTTTTCATTTTTATCATTAATAATGGTTGGTTTTCACTCAAACTTTCAGATTATCTTTAATTGTACATCTAGCATTGAAGTCACTACCTTAGCACCATTTTCTCTCATCTGAACAATGTTACTACCGAAATCCCTTTGATTAAGAATATTATTGTTGTTATGAGTAAGGAATGGCCAGCCCCGAAGACTCTCAATCGCCGGGTGACTTCAACAAAGCGCTATGGTAGTGACTAGTGGCTAGCTCTACACATTCAGTGGGTTTGAAAAAGACGACTTTAAAACCTGGCAAGTATTCAGATCATAGCAGCAAATGTTATGAAACACTGATTTATTTTCATTTAATTGCAGCAAACTCAATTTTAGACCTTATCACACGCTGATGTTATTTTCATTTAATTTCAGATCTTTTCATTTAGGCACACAGGGAAAAAAATCCATTAAAAACATAAAATTAATACAAAGTTTTAAGGCTAATACTCAACCAAAATGCAAGCACATTACACAACACTCATCAAAGACTCTACTCTAGCTAGTGCTGTAGTTTGGAACCAAAACTTTATCTGCTATTCATTAACATTACATGTCCAAAAATAATTTTGAGGTAGTCCTTGTAACACTATGACCAGTCACCAATCCAAACCCTCCACCACTACCTATTGTAAAGCTGATTGTAACAAAGCCTACGCTAGAGAAACGCAGAGAACCTTGAAGGATCAATGTAAAGAGCACAAAAGAGCCCCATCTCATTCGGTACCAGAAGAACACGACCTTAATACTGGACACAACTTTGGATGGGATGATGCCCTTATTACGGAATTTGAAACACTCTTCTGGTTTAGAAAGATGACTAATATGTCTAATTTATTATAGTATCAGATTGAATGCTGCACCTGGTTGACATATATAGATGAGACAGTAACAAGTATGCCCATCAAAACCTGTATCAACACGTGAAGCAGGACAACATACAGCACAGCCTTGCAGGACAAATCTGACTTTATCACACACATTCGTACACTGCTTGACACAGTCGCAAAGCTCAGTTACAATCGCCACTTGCTCTCTTTCCTAAAAGCCATACACATGATGACATACATATTACGGTACACCCACGGTCAATTCAAAAGTTTCTGCTAGATACAGTGGCAGTGAGCTGAAATACCTGTCTCAACAAATTATTTGTGAACATCAGTCCCAACAATACAATTTAAGAATACATTCACAAACTGTCCTATGTTAAGATCTTTGTTAATTTTTCTACGAGACAATCATTGTAAAATGTTTAAAGCCATATTTGTCTCGTGTTGTTCATGAATAATATCCTTGGGTTGTTCTTGAAGACAATCATTAAAAAATCCTTCACCAAAGCCATTCCTGTAATTCTATTTTGGTAGAAGAGATATTTTCCACAATAGTCAGCTCTGTTCTACAGCATATCCAGCTGCAGTTATCTAGGGAGTATCCAGAGCACATAATAGTCCAATATTCATCTCTGTGGCATTCCTAGCCATACAGGTTTCTGCCATGTGCCCTGATCAAGATAGCTGTCCTCCTTTGTCCCTTCCACATTACAACTGAATAATATCCACTGTGATACGATTCCTTCCTTCTTGTGATCGAATGCTGCTTGCTTCTCGGCCGAGAGGGTTTCAGAAGATTTTCTGGAACCGAGGCACGTCTTTCACAAGAACCTATCAAAGCTGTGGTCTCCTTTCAAAGGCATGCTTCTCTTTCATTCGAGATGCTAATCATCCCTCTTTTTTCTTCCTTCGAACAACGGGATCTGTAGCACAGACTTCAGCTTTCAACATCCTTCGCACAACCTTCCACAGGTACGATTTTCTTTCCTTCACAATATTAATCAACCTCCTCATGTTTGTAAAACGATGTCTAAAATACGAGGCACAGGCTCGGGCCAATTCTTCATCATCTTCAGCACAAGATATGCTCCGCTTTCCTTGAACACAAGAATGATCATCTCACTCCTCCAACATTAAGAACAGTTTCGTATAGAGGGTGTAGTGTGCAGTAAGACTTCTGCTTTCTATCAACTCGAGCGTAACCTTCTACGACGGTCTTTCATATGGAACTTAATCGCCATCCTTCCCCACCTTAAATGATGTCCAGAGTCTGGTAAAGAATCAAACTAATGGCATGGTACACTGGGTAACCCCCACTTGAGCGGATGCTCGTGATGGACGCACCTTATTCCCTCTGATCATGGTAGGCTCTCCATCATAAGATTAACAGTCTCCCTTCTCCACCATCAACCATCAAGGTCAAGTACGAACATAACCTATCCATCAACTCATCCATAACAGGCTTCCTTCCAGAACTTAATCATCCTCCTCCTTCTCCACCATCAACCATCGAGGTGCAGTACCAACATAAGCTATCCATCAACTCATCCATAACAACAGGCTTCCTTCTGGAACTTAATCATCCTCCTTCTCCACCATCAACCATCAGGGTCAAGTACGAACATAAGCTATCCATCAACTCATCCATAACTTAATCATCCTCCTTCTCCACCATCAACCATCGAGGTGCAGTACCAACATAAGCTATCCATCAACTCATCCGTAACAGGCTTCCTTCTGGAACTTAATCATCCACCTTGAAAGATAGAGTCTGCTTGAGAGTAAAGCGAGTGGCACGGTACACTTGGTTGCAGACCAACGATCCTTAAAACTTAAACATCCTCCTTCCGGAACTTAATCATCCTCCTTCTCCACCTTGAAAGATAGAGTCTGTTTGAGGGTGAAGCGGGTGGCTCGGTACACTTGGTTACCGACCATCGATCCCCCACTGGAGTGGATACTCGTTGTGGATGCACTGCTATTGCCTCTGTTCATGGTAGGGGTGTGATTGAGCTGGAGACCGCCCTTAAGCTCTAGGATGGCCTTCCAGAGGATTTCTCGTTGCTGGTGAGGTATGCTCGACAAGTCCTGAGAATAAGAACAGAAAGTACAGACAGGGAGGGTTCAGTATATTGCTTTGAAGCTTAAAGGTAATACAAAGTTTTGGTATGGGGGCATGAATTTGGTTCAAATGAACATATTGGAAGCATATGTGAGCCTACAATATTCAGTGATCGTTGTTGCGGTTGAAATTGAGTCTAAAGTTATGAAATTGTCAATAATAAACTCTTTATGTTGTATAGCTCCCTCTCAAGGCCAACTTATTAGTTAAGCTATAAAACAATGTTTCTTGACTAAAATCGACCGATGTGCTATTCCTGTTTGGATATTATATATCACAACTACATATTCTGTGATTGTCATGGTCGCAGCTACCATTGTACGGCCATAGACGCTATTTGAAATTTATCCAAATTTACCAGGAGCCCCGGTAAATTGTTATATTCAATTTTTCTCAAAAGCAGAAGCGTTTTAGGGACTAAATTTTCTAGCGCTTATAATGCCTCCACAGGGGCATCCAAATATATCAAAATTGTATAGAATCACTATAAATCCTCTATAAATCTTCTTAATCTTTCATTAGACTAAGAGAAAATGCCTTGTATCATTTGGAAAAGATTTTATGCAAATCCAAATATGGTGATGATTTTAATTATGAATTATAAATTATTTTCATCTCATCTTATCTCATCATCTTTATCACCATTGTCACTACTACTATTACAGTAAGGCCAATGCCATTATTTCAGTTATCTTTAATACAAATCCAGCAAAAATTTAATTTCTGTGGATTTAGCATCTGAATGAAACTCCAACTGTCATAGAAGATTAAAGGGCAGAGATTAGCTAATCTTTTACCTCCATATTAATCTCCTCCAGTTGATCCACAGTATGAACGTTTTTCTGAGTGAAAATATCGGAGTGCTGCCTTAAACCAAGTCTCTTTAAAAAGCTGTCGAAGAAAAGACAAATGAAATTGTAATATGATACAGTTGTAGTTGTTAGAAAATTTGTTGAGACAATATGCTCTTTATCATATTGCTGAAGGCGTTAATAAGATTAAGTATTGCACAAAGCGGTCCAGCTACAAATGACTCTCTAGAATATTTCAAACACTGGTCAATTTTCCACCTGCCTACCTCGAATCTAAACAAGACTCATAACCAAAGCCCCCACCTTCTTAGGGTCTGGGTCTATGATATGGAGATGATGATATAACATTTCCTGGAGTGACTTGGGGCTTTAATTAGTTAATTGGGTGTTAATTGAGGCTCAAGGTGCAAGGCTTGGTCAAGGTTGGTCAAGGCTTGAAATCAGGAATATAGTGTACCGTAATTAACGGTGTATAAACCGCCCTCGTGTATTAACCGCACCCCTCTTTTTCGCCCTAAAAAAAAAAAAAAAAAATTGCTGACTTTTTTTGCCGACTTAAAAAACAGTAGAGGACCTAGGATAGAACCTTGTGGTACGCCATGTAATAGAAGAAAAATTGGAGGAATTATTATTATAAACTACATATTGAAATCTATCAGAAAGATTACTTTCAAACCAAGATGACAGACAAATTTGAGTGTTGTTCTAGTTTCCGAGTGGTGAGTCAACACACCGATTACTGAGCTGGGAGACATTACCAGGCATAGCGCCAGGTGGTGTACCATGTATAAACCGCACCCCCGACTTTGAATTTTTTTCGGCGGCAAAAAGGTGCGGTAAATACACCGTTAATTACGGTAAGCAATGGATACTTTGTAGCATCATCGAAGCATGTGTTGCGTAAGGAGAAGGGACTTGTTGAAAGCAAAATAAATGGAATACAATAATTTCTTGATCATCTTACCAATCTATAGAGGGATCTTGAGAGGGGCTTATGTTCTGGGTGTGGCAAGGATTAGGCAGGGTCAGATCCCTCGTAACAGGGAAACCTTGGCTGGTAGGGATGGCATCGACCTCCATCATGTTTGGACCGTCAGCTTCATCTAAGAGAAGAGAAACGGTGAGATGAATAAGAGCAATGAGAAGATAGATAAAAAAAGAGGAATTGAGTTTAGCTAAAGAACTTTCACTCATCTGTTCAGGTGACAGTCCATAATTGACTATCCCGCTGCCCTACTCCAGAGCTACCAACCTCCAGAACAGAAAATCAGTAATCACAAGGCTCAAAATCAGTAATTTCCTAATCGGCGCAATGAACCTAAAAAAAAAGGCACGCCAACACTGCGTGGGCGCAGGCGTGCATGATTATTTTGGGTGATTTTACTCACACAAAGTTGCTAAATATTGATTATCGGGTCATGACAACAGCAGTTTTCCATGAAAAATTGGCTTCTATTGAGAGAATATTTGATACTTTTTCATCTTTCTCAGCGAGTGTTGGATGGCCGCCATACTGCACAGCACTCGCTACGATAAATCATATTTACGAGAAAGAAAAAAAAAAAGAGTCTGGTAGAAAGAGCCCCTGCTCACGTGAGCAGTGAATGCAAAGGTGGGAGGACATCAGCCAGATGAACAACCCGAGGACAAAATGACTATGGCACTATCTTCAGAAACAAGGAATACAGGTATGTGTAGCACACTTGGACATGACACAATAAACTACCAAAGCAAAACTCAGCATGGAAGTGAACGACAAGTGGCAATATTTTGAGGGTTAAAAGACAACTGTCCACAAAGGACACTACGTATGATCTAAATGTCATAAAGTATAGAAACGAGAAGAGAACTACAGTCTTCTTCTTAAAAATACGCTGCAGCTATATGTATTGCTAAGCAGTATATTGCATCGTGCCTGCAGAGAGCTCAAATCGGGGGAATATTTACCTTTACATGGCATCGTGTTCCGACGTTCAAGGCTCGTTGACGTCGAAGGGGGATAGGGCTCCAAGTTGGTAAATGGCTGTTGAAGTGTTTGTTGTTGCTGGTAGGAGTGGCTGTGGTTGAGCAGTGGGGGAGAGGAGTGGTTGAGGGAAGGGGCGTGGTTGAGGGGAGGGGTGCTGTTGAGAGCTAGGGTGGGGTGGAAGGTGTTCCCTTGCGAGGTGGATGGGGGCGGGGTGGACTGGAAGGAGCTCACTCGTGGCAGGTTGGGTACACCGTTAGGGAGACTGTAAATAGATGCAGGGAAGAAAATAAACACTTTATCAACAAGTCTTCTCAATTTCTTTCATCATTTGAAAATGCTCTACTTATTTTTTTTTTTTTTTTTTTTTGTGCAACAAATTTGTTCATTTTAAAGAGGAACCTTTCAAACTTAAGCCTGTCTGCACTAGTTTGGCCAGGGGGATTAGATCTTCCTGCAAGGTCACTGACAGGTGGTTATATCATCAAATCAGCTCTCAATTATCATAAGAAAAAGGGGATCATGGGGGACCAACATGCACCGATTAGGCATTGTTTGCTATATAGAGGGCGCAAGTAGCTAAAAGTAGTGCAGTGGGGCTTTAAAGGTACTATGTCCCTTTTGCAGCCAACCTCAAATTCTGTAGAACTTTGCAGGAATTATGAATATGTCATATATGTCCTATCTGTGAAATTTAAATATTAGCAGTGTCCTCATATTCAAATTATGCAAGGAAACCCGTTTACTTGCTAGACTTCACTGTCAGACACTATTGGGTGACTGACTGGCTTTTTTCCTTCTTTGGTAATAACATACATGAAAAGAGTTGTAAAGGGTACATGAGCATTTGTCTACACCAATAACCCACTTCTTATGATGGCCAAGATTAAACTGATTGAATCTTTGCGCAGCATAAAAGGTATGACCATTCTGTACAATTGTCTGAAAATCAAGACTATTACTTTTGGGCTCTGTAGCCCTAAAGTCGATTTGACAACTAATAGTTGTTATTTTCCCACTTGAAGACATTTTCAAGCCCCAACTTTTTTAGGGAAGTTCTAAATTAGTATTATCTTTCAAATGCAGTTGGAATTTAACTTTTTCATTTTTTTGGCCTGCAAATGGGACATAGTACCTTTAACCCGTTCCTTCCGAAATTATTCAGCCTGAAAGCCACCCCACAAACGAGATTAAAAATCGAAAACTCGACTCCTTCGCTGCCGTACAATACCGTGCGACTGTTCAGCGCGCGGAACAATGCGTGTGCGTTGAAGCGACCTAAAGTTTGGCCAGTCGCTTCGACGAGCAGGAACTTAGCGCATGCGCAGATCATTTGGCAATCTGCCGTGCTCTAAGTTCTTTCAGCTCTTCCGTACTGTAGGTTGTTTTTCTTCGTTATCTTTTTTTCCTCTTCTACCTACTTATTTTGTTCTTCTTTTTTCTCCTCCGTATCTTTTTTTTTCCTTGTCACTCTTATTCCTCCTCCTTCTTCTTCTTTTTCTTCTTCTTCCTATACTCTTTTTTATTTTGATACTCGATTTTATGAGAAAATACACATCAAATTTTGACTGTTATAATTTACGTCGGACAATATAATGTAGCGAAAATATGTAAACATGATCAAATGAAACTCAAGAAGAATCCAGAACGGGGGGGGGGGGGGGGGGGGGGGGGGGAGGGGGAGGGGGGTGAAAGGAGAGCCAAAATAGCATACTAATAAATACAGTACAGACTATATAACGATGCGCCCAACTTTCTCTCTCTCTCTCTCTCTCTCACTCTATAAAAACCGTTCATTATACTTCATCTCTCTCATACTGTTTTCTGTTCCGCGATTTCCGAAAGCACGTTTCGACATATAAATAAGAATTGTTAAAAGTAAGAGTTTGGATATAAAACCATCTCTTATGCAAAAAATAATATGACACAATCTTTTTTGACAGAACTAATATACATCGGACGAATTGTTAAAAGTAAGAGTTTGGATATAAAAACATCTCTTATGCAAAAAATAATATGACACAATCTTTTTTGACAAAACTAATATACGTCGGACGAAGGAAATAACTCCTTGGTCGGACATTATACTTTAGCGATTTAAAAAAAATAATAATAATTTTGTTTTAAAAACGGGGGGGGGGGGGGGGGGGGGGGTTGATCAGATAGACAACTAGTATAATAATAAATACAGTACAGACTACGTCCAACTTTCTATCTCTCTCTCTCTCTCTATCTGTCAATGTTGTTCCGCCATTTGCTTGTATGCTGGCATCATTCCTTCTTTGAGATAAATTATGATAACATATCCATGATGATGAAAACATACATCTTAAATACTAGGGAAAAAAATAGAGAACGAGCGGCTGATAATGTCAAAATGAATATCACTGTACACAAATTATAGAAAGTAAAAGTTTTGATTTTGAATGTAAATCTCTGTTGCATCAAAATAAAATGAAACGTTCATTATATCGACGGAAATAATATACATCGGACATTATACTTTACCACAAAAGGGTCATCTAGAAGTAGGTGGATAACATTATAAGAGAAAGAAGAGAAAGAATGAAACTTTCTCTTTCAAAAACAGAAGAATAATGGAGAGGGAGACAAGGACACATACACAATAAATAAATATAAACAAGATAGGATTCTAGAGCGGAAGATGATATAGGGGAAACGAAATAGTTCGGAAGTATTGCCTAGAGAGCAAAATAATTATTCTGTTTTATTTACTAATGTAAAGCGCTTTGATCATGTTTTATGTAAAGGCGCTATATAATATCAATATGTATGAATATATTGGCAAATTTTGACAATTATAGTTTGTAAGTATGAATTGACAAAGTACGTACAATTACAAATGACACAGAAATGTCTGCAAGTATTTGGGACCTATATAGAATATGTGAAAAGAGCTATATCTTTGTCTTTGGCCCATGATCCCACAACTTAGTTACGTAAGAGGAACAAAGAACGTTGACGGATGTAAAGGTTGTTGTCATGGTTATAAACCCCAACAATAGAAGAGCGGAAGTAAGGTAAGGGTATAATTGAATGACAATGACCTGGCTTATAGCATTGATGATCCTACATGTATAACCCTGGGTTTTTTGTGTGTGTTTTTGGGGGAGTGGGGTCTTGTTGTTTTTGCAATCATTCAAAGATAATATCAATCATACAAGATAAAGGAATGAACAAGAATATATGATATGCTAAAATGTAACAGACAAAAAGATGATGATGAGAAATGATTGTTTCTATCTCTTTTTGTCTCTTTTTCACTCTCTTTATCTGTCTCTCTCCCTCTCTCTTTCCTCTCTTTATCTCTCTCTCTCTCTCTCTCTCTCAAACTCTCCACTTTCTCCCCTCTCTCTCCGTCTGTCTCTCTGTCTTTCTGTCTTTCTGCCAATGTTGTTTCGTCATTTGCTTGTATGCCGGCACCATTCCTTCTTTGAGATTAATTATTATAACATCAAATTATCCCTGTTGATGTACGTTATTATACCTTATATTTATTATAGGGAGCGAAAAACAAAACGAGCGGCTGATAATGTCAAAATGAGAAGAATTTTACTGTACAATATTTATACAAAGTAAAAACTTTGAATGTAAATCTCTGTTGCATCAAACTGATATAAACAAATTGTTATCATGCTATATTGACGGTACTATTATCCGTCGGACATTGTGCTCTAGCCAAAAGATATAAACAAACAAAAAAGAGAAAAACAAAAGAAAAAAATCTGAGGTTTGTGGGGGGGGGGGGGTAGTCGGTGAGAAAAATATCATAATAATAAATACAGAACAGACTACGTCAAACTTTCTATCTATCCTGCCCCGGCCCACCCTCCTCTCTCTCTCTGTCTCTCTCCCTCTCGCTGTCTCTCTCTCTCTCTCTATCTCTCTTTCTACGTCGTTTTCCATCTTCATCTTTCATGATGTTGTCTACTATTCCGCCATTTACTTGCATGCCGGCATCATCCTTTCCTTGAGATTAAGGGAAGGCAACTTTATTATCACTCGCGTTCGTCCGGGTTCGGGACGCCTACTTATCTCTTAATCCCCCGTTCCCGGACGCGTATTGTACGCTGGCGGTCCCTTGGCGTCCCTTGCTCGCGTCTATTGTTGTCTGTTGGACAATAGAGCAGGCAGCCAGAAAAGAAGCCATCCCGTCCGCTAGGACCGCTGTCAATGAACCTCACCGCTATCCAGCCCCTCTCTAATCCTTACTAATCTGGCGTCCCCTGACAATAGCTGACCCGTCTAGAACGCGTTAATCTGGTGTTCCCTGACAATAAAGTTGCACCCGTCTAGCTCGTGTTTAAAATACAAGATAGTAAATTTTCATAGATGAATTTTCAGTCTTGAAAGCAGAGCTAGAGCTGCAATCCTCCCGTGTTGATTGATAATAATTTGTCTAAAAAATGTGTCGCGCGCTAAAATAATAAACCTAACCAGCAACGCCTCAAGTCTTTCTACATACAGCCGCATATGAATAAAAGCTTCTTGTGCGACACTGCAAATATATAAATCATATTTAGTAGTGTCTGTATCCCCCAACCTATTAATCAGTACTGCATTGCGTGTATCAGCAATTCGCGCAAATCAAAACATGTGGATAGCGGTCACGTGACCTAAAATGCGGTCACGTGATCTAAACCCTACAGCGCTGGTAAAGATACCACCACACTCGAAGGCCCTCGAAGCAGGCCTGCCTCGAAGGGCGCTTGCGATAAGCGAAAAAACTCGTTACAAAATCTCTGATTTTTTATTTTAAGCGCTTTTTTTGGCGAAGCCGTTTTTTAAAAATTGGCTAAGCCACCGCGTGCTCTGGAAATATGGCTCCGATTCCGCACTTGTGACAGCAAAATTTGGCTTTTGGGGTGGATTTTTGGAAGTGACATCGGGATTTCCTTGTACTAGTGAGTGACGCTGTGTGTAGTGCAGTGCACTGATATGTAATTTGCGTGTGTTGTGGATGCTGGTTTGATATCACGATCGGATGCATGTGTGTATGCATGGCCTGGGGTAATGCGCACGTCTTTGAGTGGTGTACATCCCCTGTGTTGTGTGTATGCATACTATGCATACGCTCGTTCTCACAGCCAACATGTAGCCACGTTCGCATAGCCATACTCAGAACTTACAATTTTAGCACAGCAAAACAAATACGTATTTTCCCTTTAAAAAAACACGTATAAATACGTTAAAAACGTTCTGTTTGGCAGCTCTGTGAAGTCTGAGTTTTATCTAAAGTCACAGCAGAAAATTCAGTGTTTTTACAAAATAAATATAGAAATAAAAATAAGGATTTACATTGCATGCATGTAGTCTACCTTACAAGTGAAGATGTAGATATGTAACTTTGCCCCCCTGTTTTACTTTTCCCTTTTGTTGATTTTTTTTATTCTACGCATAATCAGGCCTCTCGCCAAGAAATTAAAAAGGCGTGGCGCGACACGAGGGAAAATTTGACCCCGCCCCCCTGAAGAAAAAAAAATTATAAAAAATAATTAAAAAAAACGTTTACAAGTATTAAGAGTAATTTGATTAATTGTTATCCCTGTATTATGCTCCGAGTCATTGTCATATTTACCCTTGCACTAAATAATCAATATTTATAGTATGTTGGAATTTGTGAAATTTGTTATCCAATGTTACGAAGAAAAAAAAATGTATATGATCATAGTTGTTTGGATTTTTATCGAGCTAGACCAAGTCATGTATTTAAAGCTGTAATTATTTTCCTTATATTAAAGCTAAACTTTAGTACTGGTAATGCGATTGCATTGTGAAAGAAAAGGTGTGAAAGGATCAGAAACAGTTGATCATGTAGCATGTAAGTATTGGTGTGCACTGCAAGGTTCTGGAGTCATCAAAATCATAATAAATTTGACCGAGTCTTGGTAAAGTAACAAACACTCACATAGAAAGCTATATATGGGACAACACACATCGTGTCGGGGATGGTACTACCTTGGTTTCCTTGTCTTTCTATGCTCATTACTCAGCCAGTATACATTTTCTTCCAAAATTGTTTGGCACATGTCATTTATTTGTAATCTTGAACATTCAGTGTAAGTTTCGTTTGATTCTGTGAGAATTAATTTTTTTTTTTTACCAGTACTGGAGTTTATCTTTAAAAACAATATTGCATTTTCTTATTTTCACAAAAATTGCAGTACTCAAATTTCTTCGTCTTTTACTTTATATTGGAGTAAAATAAATTCTCTGTCTCAAAATGACATATACACCCGTCGACTTCGAGACACCAAAGCAATTGATAGCAAGTCTGAAGAGCTGTCGACGTGTTTGTACGCCCGCGTCATTAACATGGCCAGTTCATATTTGTAATTTGCTGGAAATTGTTCTTTAAAAATGAGAAATTCACGAGTTTGAGTAGGATCTCACTATTTCATACTTATGTTAAAAATGATTGTTAAATATCATAATTTTGAGGTTTTTTTATTGCCCGATATGAAAATGCAGCCACAAATGAATTTGAAAATTTTGATTGACTGCATAGTTGCTTAGTAACCAGACATACTAGTCAGTTCATTCATGACTTATGAAGCCGCCTCTGAGCTAATGTAAACAAAAACAAAGCCATTTATGGGCCGATTGAATGACCTCAAGTGAATGTGACAGAGAAGAGAGCGAGAGAGAGGTTTTCCCACGCTTATCTTTTCAGGGGGGGGGGGGGAGGGGATAACTTCACGAAACAGACAGCGCAATAGAGAGAGAGAGAAAGAGAGGGGAATGTCTGATGGAGAGCGCGCAAACATGAAAGGGCTTGGCCGCCAAGAAGGGATCGGAGCTGAACAAGGGGGAGACATTAGCATTTTGATAAGATTGGATTATGTCCGCATTATGTATCATCGACCAAGACCACGTGATGAGTGATGGCTCACTCGTAGTTGGTAGTTGTAGTTGGTTTCTCAAATAAATAACATAAGATAGTAATGAAATGTCCAGAATGAGTGAAGTGAAGTTGTGGATCTATCTTTGCCTTCACGTTGGTTTTACTTTTCCCTTTTCAATGCATTTTCGTATTTATTTAGTCGCCCTTTTTACCTGCGGCTGCCATCTTTCCGTCTCCCGATCCTTTCTTTCTTCTTGAACTCTAATATTTCTTTATTTATATCTTCATCACCAGGCGCGTACGCAGTGAGGGGAGGGGGAACCCCCCCCCTCATTTGTTTTTTGTGTGTGCTTATGGGTGACCAAAAAAACATCAAATCCTGGACACACAAAAAAAATGTGCTCTTACCCCCCCCCCCCCCGCCTGTCATTGCTAACTTTTCGGCGCAATTTACCCCCCCCCCCCTGCGAAAAAATCCTGCGTACGCCCCTGTTCATCACTTACTTCATCTAATTTTGCAATTCCATCTCTTAGATTTTTTTTTCAATGATTAATATGATAACGTTATTATATCGTTTTTTCAGACTTTCATTGAAATTAGAAATTTGAATTGTGTTCAAAACTGCGAATTCATTCTTCAATACATCTCCCGATTTCTTTATCTTGAAACTTAATTTTTTTTTCTTCACCTACTTTATCTGCCCCCTCTAATTTTGTAATTCCACCTCTTTAAAATATTTTTTTTTTTCTTTTTTTTTTCTTCAATTATTAAAATACAAACTTAATTTTATCATATATTTTTTTCTCGGAATTGCATTTAAATTGGGGAGGGTGTGCATTACGAAGGCGCGGAACGATGTTTAATATACGCGATGTTTTGGAACTTTGGTGTTGATTGACATGACTCGCCTCATTTCAGATAAGCAATCGACCTATACAGTGCGCCATTGTCCAGTCGCAACAACGACATACAAATAATGACAGATTTATTATGACATTCCCGCCACAAGTCGGCGCTCTCAGAACAAAGGCGTAGGCTGACAATCGTAAATATCGCGGTCTGTCTGAACTTGGGTGTTGATTACAACATTTCCAAGATACGGTTATCAATCCAACTTTCTAGTACTTCATTTGTGCCTATTCATTGTACCCACGAAAAGATCGATAGAAATGTCAGAATGTCTATTACCCTTCCCAGGGTTCAATGGGCGGCACAGGGTATGCAAATTATAAATTGTTCTAGCGCTGCTGGTCGCTACAACTACAAGGCGGCCACGGCCTACGCATCACTCATTCAAAATCAGTTTTCATAAGACCAAACCTCCAAAATAGATGACATATAAAAAAATACATAACAGTCTCGTAGAGTAAATATTTCAAAGAACAAAACTTGCATGTCTACGTCCCTCTACCTCTCTCTCCCTCTCTCTCTCTCAACCTCAAACAACGGACCTCTGCATTGATTGCGATTCACACAGTTTTCATTTCATTTACATTTCATTTAAAATGGGGAAAGCCTTCCGATCGCTGGAAGGAAGGAATTTTACTGGCAAGGTGATTAAACGAGTTCTTGCCCCTCATAGCGCGACAAATAGAAACCCTATTCCTCTCAAGAATTATGTAATATTATGTAAGATAATCCCCCCATTCTTGCCCCTTTCATTGGGGACCCGTTTGGGACGCTCGCGTTCTCTAAACAAAGGAGGGTACGCGATGAATGGAGAAGGTTTTAATCCCCCATACCTTACGCGTTAAGGACAGTCGCGTTCTGCTAACAAAGGAGGGGACGCGATCGTCCTGAACCCGGACGAACGCGAGTGATAATAAAGTTGCCTTCCCTAATTATTATAACATATCCCTGATGTTATACGTCAGATATTATACTTTAGCGAAAAGAAATAATCAAACAAAAAAAGAAACGTACACAAAAGAAAAACAATCAGAGCTGGGGGGGGGGGGGGGGGGGTCGGAGATAACTTTCTATCTCCCCCTCTTTCTCAAATAATTTATATCTCCTCTCAAATATACCTCCCCCCTCTCACATATGCCTTAGTATAGGGAACGCTATAGAGAGTGAGCGGCTGATAAAGTCGAAATGAGAAGAATATTACTGTCCAATACTTATAAAAGTAAAACTTTTGAATGTAAATCTATGTTGCATCAAACTGCTATACACAAATGTTTATTATGCTATATTGACGTTACTATACGTCAGACATCATACTTTAGCCAGAAAATATAAACAAACAAAAAGAGAGACAAACTAAATAATAAATCTGAGCTTTGAGGGGGGGGGGTAGGTGATACAAAATGTCATAATGATAAATCCAGCATACACCTGATCAAAACTCGTTTTCGGAGACTAAATCGAGTACAACCTCGCGATCTTGCTTTAGACTTATAATACTGCTTGTTGTTGTTGACAATAGAGAGCTGACCTTTGGATTTTCCTTTCATGTGCAGTGAAGTGCAATGTTCCGCGCGTGCCGCGTGCCGTTATAGGCTTTGGCTTTGCGCTGCTCCCAATTGAAATACCAGCAGTATTGGTATTCTGTGCATGGAAGGCCTCGGCGAAAGTCAATATCTGTGGGACAGACATCGCGGAGCTCCAATACGCTGCTGTACGAATTTCATGTGAGAGAAAACTTGACATGCTTATGAAAAAGTACAAATATAATGAATAGTATTAAAGTAAACAAAACAGGATTAATGGATAATGATAGCATATACTTTGGATAATCCCTCAAATCCACTAGTTTAGTGAATTAATGGCAGGGAAAGGCAATTTTAGGCTTGTAAAGACGTCGTCTACCTGCCTATTATGGGAACCTGGTATACCAGGTTCCCGTCTGTGAGTGGGCTCCACGGGAGCCTGGTATACCAGGTTCCCGGAAGGAACGGGTTAAGACTTATATTTGGCACACATTTGTGTAACCGCTGATTTCTAAACAAGCATACAATCAAATTGTTATTAACTTCTGCTTTTAGAACAGTTGCTCTGTGGTCAATATCCTACAATTACCACATTTCGGACTTTTCCCTTTCACTGAGAAATCTTTTTCAAGGGAAACTAAAAATGTGGTCTGTAGTCAGGTGGACACTAAAGCAGGTTTGACTGCATATACATTTTTTTAAAATGAATTTTAATTCCCATTATTGTTGTTGTTGTTATTATTATCATTATCATTTTGTTGTTGTTGTTGGGGGGGGGGGGATCCCACAACTATAAATTGATCTTGGTTCCCTTTAGCATATACACAGTTCAGTCATTCATATTGTCTGCTTAGAGCTATTACAGTGCTCACTAATTCATCGTCCTTTATACAGAGCAGCTACATTGTAGCAACATCCTGGCTTTCAACAGAAAACACTTACCCCCCCCCCCTCCTCTTCCACAGATCCAAGCATCCCCAACACCACCACCACCACCACCACCACCACAACCACCCCACACCTTCATACAACCTACATTGACCATTTAGTCTCACACCATTCCATACAGTACATTAGCAAGATCAACAATAAAGACATCCATCTTCACAAAGACAATTTATATCTGTGATGAATAAATCATCATTTAATGTACAACTATTCACAATAGGGTCATATATAAATTAGGATAATATATTTTTTTAAATCAAGTTGTTTGGTTTGTCAGAAACATACATGGAAGAGGTGTGATAAAATAAAACAGACTTCAAAATGTTCAGTGAAAACACGTCAAAATTGAGACACAGTGATTGCTCAAGGTAAATGTCGATGAACAAGGCATGATCAGAACCAATGAATTATAAGAAATAGAATTTGATATTTTAAAAATCAATTAAAAGCAATTTTGAGGAAATTGATAATATTAGTAAAATTCACAAATTTTACTATGTTCAAAACCTACTTACCAAAATCTCAACTAATACATTTTCTTCTGTATTTTTGATTATTTCTGAATATATTACTAAAGGACAGCTGCATGCCATGAATTTATGATAATCTGGACCTGCACGTTGAATTAACTTGAATCTAGTAAGCTACCAATTGGTCATCATATCTTCTTCTGCTCTTTATTTTTAGTCGATTTGACAACTAATGGGTCATTATTTTCACACTAAAAGCCATCTTCAAGCACTTTCGTTTTGAGGGAAGTTCTAAATTAGAGTTGTCTTTCAAAAGGCTGTTGGAATTTAACCTGTTCATTTTTTTTGGCCTGCAAATGGGACATAGTACCTTTAATAACAAGCTGCTCAGGATCATCAACAAAAAAAAGAGACCTCAGCCCCTGAACTTACGACCAATTTGAATCACTTAGACTTAGCTGTTATCAATGACAGCTTTCTGTACATTAGATATAGGCAATTGTAACTTTATATTTCATTCAAATGCAAAGACAAGGCCTCAAGTAGTACTTGGGCAATAGATTCAAAATATCAAAGATGTTGGTCTCAAAATCGTTCCTGAGAATTAGAAGAAGAAAAAAATGTGGCATGTTCTTAAAAGAGTATATGTATTTGAAAGGCACATCCCTTAGGCCTCAACAAAAAAAGGATGTTGTATTGCCCTTCGCGACCGACCCAAAAATCTTGAAATCTAAGGTCAGCTTTTTAATTAAATTGTTTTTAACAGTTTTTTTAGAAGAAAAAATGTATGAAGGCATTCAAAACTGAGAAATGTCAGCTCAAAGAGGGAGCAAATTTTTTTTTTTTTAAAGTTAAAAAACTGACTGACTAACTGACCCATGTTATGGCACCTAAAGGGCAATACAACATCTTTTTTTAAGGCCGTATTTCAAGACATTCAAATTGCAATTTTACGTTTTTTCTTCCCCCTTTCCCTATATCTAGACACTCCTACTACTATTTCACGAGTTTGAAATTCAATGAGTCATGAAAAAGATGAATATAAAGAATATATTTTCCATTTTTATGAGAAAAAAATTCAGCCTTGATTGAAAAGTCCATATGATTACAAGTACCTAATGATGTTGTATATTTGCAAAATTAAACCAAAAGGTGAAACATCTTTAGCTCAAGATAATGTATGCAGAACAAGTGAATACAGAAAACCTAACTAATGCATAGTTTTATATTTCAGTTTGTAATGGGCAATGACCTTGTTGCAAGCTCTAACCCACGTACAATGTTTTATTGCTCAGAGGCAGTGTTAATTTCAACGAAGTTTTTTCGCCCAGTGAATACTTCATAGAAGTGGAGATTGATGTTGCTCAGGACTCGACCCCGTTTCATAAAACTTGATATCAATAACAAGTTACAAGCTACTGTTATAAGCTACTGAAATCATGGCATCTGATTGGCTGAGAGCACATTTGTCATAGAAATTTAGCAGTTGTTATAGATAACAAGTTGATATCAATAACAAGTTACATGCTACTGTTATAAGCTACAGAAATCATGGCATCTGATTGGCTGAGAGCACATTTGTCATAGAAATCTAGCAGTTGTTATAGATAACAAGTTGATATCAATTACAAGTTACAAGCCACTGTTATAAGCTACTGAAATCATGGCATCTGATTGGTCGAGAGCAAATTTGTCATAGAAATTTAGCAGTTGTTATAGATAACATGTTTTATGAAATGGGCCACTGGAAAGCTCCACTAGAACTCTTTACAAATGAATAACAGCTCAGTTAAAGTCAATATATTTCTTTAAGAAATGCAATAAAATATCACTCATGAATAAAATAGTAGTATGACACTGTCACTTAACGACAGTGAGAGTCTTACCCAGGGTATACCTGGACATTTTTGTTCACTATATGACAGTGTTGCTATCGTTATATCTACTTTTCCTGAACAAAGACTTTAGAATTTACACAAAAATATGAAACATCACATTTATTTCCATGGCGGCATTTTTAATAGTTTTATGGGTAACATGAAATATCACATATATTTCGTTGTTGACACATTCTAAAATAATCCTAGAATAACAAATAAAGGAGAGGAGACTTCATGTAACAATTTTGCAGTTCGGGAAAGGTCCTCAACTCGTAAAAGAACGATACGTCCATTTGTTAATCCCTTCATGGTTTGGCTAAATCATAAAAATGCCATTCCCTGCATCATATCCATTCCCTGTGGTGAGTGCCACAGGGTGCGTACTATGACCACATTTAATAGCCAAAATTCAATCTCCACCTTTCAAATATATATCCTTTACAATTGTTCTTTCAAAGTCAAATTTTGGAGACTCTCCCAGAAGGAGATACAAATTACCCTGTACCTTCTAAAAGTCACAGGTGATAGGAACAGTCCGGGTTAGAAGATGTTGGGGGTAGGTAACTCAGTATTCTCTCCAGTGACATTTAACTCCAGTCTTTATTTTGCCAACAATACATGGTTGGGGTCACGTTTATGTATTTTTCTTTAGGTTTACAGTTAGGGTCAGGTATTGTGTTTGTTCCAGAGTCAAATCTAGTAATTTGCCAAGTGACTACAAATGATTGCTAAAGCATGTGTGGTACAACCCCAGTGACAGTCGAGATCACAGAATTTTGCAAATGTGTTTTTCCCGGTGCATGGTTGATGGATATTAACACCTATGTTTTTCTTACCAGACCAAAGTAATAATTCATCTTTGTTTTGTTTTTACCACCTTTTAACCCAAGTCCTTATTATAATAGCATCATCTTTTTCAAGGTTACTTCTGCACAGTAAGGACTAATTAAGGCAATACAAAATGCAAAATGTCTCGGGGAACGTATGAACCTCAATCTAGGCACTTTATTTTAGACAGGTATCCACCAAGTTTGTTTGTTTAAATGTATAGGCATACCCCCCCCCCCCTTTATGTTGTTGTAAGTGATTTGTTATTTTTTGTAGCATCCTTAATGTATTATGTTACAGGGTCAGCTAATCACAAGGCTTGTTCCTTTCTTGCTGTCCCTCTCATACTTAATCCAAATGTATACTTTGTTAATAATTTTTCTTGTGAATTTTACCCTTTGTATCATGTTGATTTATGAATGTTTGCATGTGTTTTCTGGATTTTTATGAGCAAATAAATTGAAATTGAAATTGAATTGAAATTGAAATTGAAATTGAACCTCCAGAATGGAATAACGCATTGCATGTAGGTGTTGAATTCATTAAACAGAGGGAAGATATTGCTTATCGTCTTGAAAGCGCTGTGGATGCTTAACACAACCCTGAGACCAAACGAGACAAACTTCTCAAAGATTGCCTGAAAACACACTGCTGATTTAAGGCTGAAGTACTGTTTCCATCAAACACGCTATAATGATTTTCCAACGAGGAGACACCTCGGCATAATTGAGTCTCATTTTGAAGAAGAAAAAAAATTCACGGCCGTGTGGTGAGCCAACCAGGAGTTGCTACAGATGGCATGCACAGGGAGGAGAGAGTGAGAGAGATGGGGGAAGAGAGAGAAAGTGCTACTACTTTTTGTTCTCGTTCCCACCCGCTTTCTTAGGCTTTTTCCGGTAGTAGCGGCGCAGCTCTTCACGGATCCTGCAGCCGGGTGGGAAACGAGAAACAAAAGAGACCCGGTCAACGTTATGTTACTCTTCTCCCGTAATCTCTCTTCAAAACTCTTCCCCTAAAATCATTCTAAAATTCTCTAGAAATAATAAGTCACATTTGTGTAGGCTTAATACTACGTTTCTAAGCACTTTCATTGTAATTATTATTACCCTGGTCTTTGGACTCGGTTGCTAATCCGCACGTGATAGTGCACATGCTCCGCTCCCTGGGGAGTATAGCCACATGTACTCTTGAAAGTCACGCCAAAACGAAACTCTTGGGCCCATACTATTGAAAAAAGGCCTTCTTTATTCCAAATTCTAACTCTTCTAACATAGAGTTAGTCCAACGGTAAATACATTTCTCGTTTTTCTTACAAAAGTTATTTATATGAAATGTACAATGACGGAGCTGATACTATACCTCCAATGGACGTATTTATACATGTCAAGCCAGTACAAATTTCGGGTGTAAAACGCATCTCCTAATTCTACCATACTGTTCCATTATCATTATTATTATTTTATCTCACATCTCACGGCGATTATCTATTTGACCTTTGACCCAATGACCCTAAATCTTCACACACATCTCAAAAAACCCACCTCATCCAAACCATTAGATAATTGCCTTTGAATCTACACATCAAACACACACATCTCCTAATTCTACCATACCATACCATATCACTTTCGATTCTCAAGATGAGTATTTATTTGACCTTTGACCTAATGACCCTAAATATTCACACACATCATAACAACCCACCTCATCCAAATCATGAAATTATTGTATTTGAATCTACACATTAAACACATCTCCCAGGAAACTGCTACCATCACTTGATTATTCTTCACTCAGACATTTTATTCTCACTTCTCCCTTAAGGTTTGAAGGAAATGTGTACATTTAAAGTTTGTCATAATAAAAAAAAAGGGGGATTCCATGGGGCAGGGAAGTATTTCAATCTAAACATAATCTTTCTAAAAACAGTTAATATGTTATATTTCTGGAGCATCAGTAGACCCAATGCTTTGAAGTTTCTTGAACTAAAGTGGAAGACATCCCCAGCCTTGGAGATCACAACCCACCCCCTCATGCTCTTACAGATAACTGAGCGCTCTTTTTCTAAGATTCAACACTCTTAAAGTAAGGTAACTATGTGTCTTTTGTTGCATCTTGTCATTAAATCCAAGCCTTGAACATTCCTCCCCTCCCCCCTTCCTCCTCTACCAACTGAATACCTAAGCAATCTATTCCTGAGGGATGACCCCCCACCCATCATGAAAAACAAAGTTTGTTTGTTCGTTCGTGTCTCCTTAGATCAAGATCAGTATCTTGATCTTCGGAGTAGTTACTACAACCGGCCGTGTAAGACACGTTGCCCCAGGGTGCGATATAGGACTCTTGTATCGTGCCCCCACTTTATAACACAATTATACATTAAAAATTAACATTACATTTAATTAAAAGAATGAAAAGAAAAGAAAAGTAAAGAAGGCAGTACTTACTGGTTATTAAGTCGCATTTGTTGTTGAGCCTGCTGTTGTCTGTACTGACTGATCTGATTGGGCGCAACGCAATCCATGAGGTCTAGACTCTCCTTGATCTTCATCAGCAGCTCGTACTTCTCACGCCCTTGGACCTGTTTGGACAAATTACAAGGATCAGTAAGTCATTAGTTTTTTGCTTAGATATAAACAGAGATGCCAACCTCTTGACACAAAACAACAGACTGAGTATCCTAAAAAAAAGAGAAGATTTTCAGGAAAACTCAACACTACCCCGGGCCAGTACTTACTGGTTAAGTACGGTCAGGTAAAATGTTTGCTCTTTCATTAAAATTTAATGAGAAAATTGTAAAGCAAAGTTTTTGTTGGGGTTGCGGGTTTACTTGTACATGTTCCACCATTTTTATGGGTTTTAAAAACAAAATAAACTAGATGGAATTCGACTGCGCGCAGTCGAAAATGATGCCTCCGTCATAGAGCAATTTTACAAACCAAAACAGAAGACATTTTTCGAATTCAAGTTCAATTGTAATCCATTAACAGGTTCTCAGAATATCGTGATTACAAGCAATTTCTCATATACATATATGACCCTTTGATCTTTGACCTCATGACCCTAAAATCTACTCAGTTCATTGGCTCTGCAAGATGTCCTGAGTTAAATAGTAATCCATCGGTCAGTTCTAATGAGAATGTGTTCACAAGCTATTTTTGCATACATAATGAGCCCATGACCTTTGACCTTTGATCTTATGAACCAAAAATCTACTCAGTTCATTGGCTCTGCAAGTAACATACATGACCTAATTTTGGCAGGAATCCATCAATCGGTTCTTGAGAACGCGATCACGAGCTGTTTTTGCATACATAATGTGCGTTGTGGCCTTTGACCTTTGACCTCATGACCCCAAAATCTAATCAGTTCATCTGCTCTGCAAGTAACATACATGACCTAAGTTTAGCAGCAATCCATCAATCGGTTCTTGAGATAACGCAATCACGAGCTGTTTTTGCATACATAATGTGCGCTGTAGCCTTTGACCTTTGACCTCGTGACCCCAAAATCTAATCACTTCATCGGTTCTGCAAGTAACATACATGACCTAAGTTTGGCAGCAATCCATTACTCGGTTCTTGAGATAACGCGATCACGAGCTGTTTTTGCATACATAATGAGCCCTGTGACCTTTGACCTTTAACCTCATGACCCCAAAATCTAATCAGTTCTTTGACTCTGCAAGATACATACATGACCAAAGTTTGGCAGGAATCCATCAATCGGTTCTTCAGATAACGCGATCACGAGCTGTTTTTGCATACATAATGAGCCCTGTGACCTTTGACCTTTGACATCGTAACCCCAAAATCTAATCAGTTCATCGGCTCTGCAAGATACATACATGACCAAAGTTTGGCAGGAATCCATCAATCGGTTCTTCAGATAACGCGATCACGAGAACGGGACGTACGTACGTACAGACGTACGTACGTACAGACGTACGTACAGACGGACGGACGGACAACCCGAAAACATAATGCCTCCGGCTACTTCGTAACGGAGGCATAAAAATTATATTTTAAGAGGTGATATCGTATTATCGTATTTCACTCTTATTACTGTACAAAATAAGATTTAATCGTACTGGTGGGCATCTCTGTATGAAGTTCAGTGCTTCCTTGCCCAGAGCCCCTTGTTAAAAAGTAAAGGAACTTTATGGCGCATTTAGACAGACTCGTACTGTTTACGAATCAGAGCTGTTGCAAAAGGTTCAAAACGTACAGTTACACCATTCATTTCTGCATTTTCCAGTAAACCAGGGGCCTGTTTCATAAAACTTTTTATCTATAACATATGCTAAATTTCTATGACAAACTTGCTCTCAGCCAATCAGATGCCATGATTACAGTAGCTTATAACAGTAGCTTGTAACCTGTTATTGATATCAAGTTTTATGAAACAGGGTCCAGATTGTTATCAAGAGGGTTCCAATGTTTTGAATCTACGTATATCCAACAAAATCATATTCATCAAAATGATACTTTGATTAAGATCGTTTTGTCCAATGTTTTCCTTTCCTTTGAAATTAAATATATACTGAACACAAAATCTTTTCGACCAACAATAATGAGTTCACAGATGCAAACGTATCAAAGTAAAGAAGTACAAAATACTGAACACTAGGCCCACTGTACACTATGTCAATGTTTTTTCTACGAAGATGCAGATTTTTATGCTGTGAGGTAGCTGTACTATGGTTTAGTTTGTCTTAGCTTTTTATCTGGATTTTGTTTAACAATTTTACTTGTTTATTGTACAGGGAACTCCACTTACAAGCTTAAGCTTCTCTCGGGTTCCCTAACCATTTTTACTTTGTATATCCAACATGTTTTGTATATGTCTTTCAAAAGTAGTTGGTATTCCTGAAGGTTGTTTTTTTTAAAAATGGTTGAACCAAAAAATGAAATGAAAAAAATACCTCTATGAGGAAGGTTTCTTCATCTTTCTTGGCTTTCTTGGAGAAAGATGTCAGCCCAACTACAGATGTGACTTTGCTGGGACCTGAAAAGAAAAGCAGTCAGAATGCTAAAAGTATGTTCCAATCACCTAATAAATAATTTGCGTACAGCTAGAATGTACAAAAACAACTTAAAATCCGTCTGCACTAGTTTGGCCAGGGGGGAGGGGGGATTAGACCTCCCTGCAAGGTCACTGACAGGTGGTTATCTCATCAAATCAGCTCTCAATTAACATAAGAAAAAGAGGATCATGGGGGACCAACAGGCACCGATTAGGCATATATAGAGGGCGCAAGTAGCTACAGTCAAACCTGTCTACAGCGACTGCCCAAGGGTAACACAAAAAGTGGTCTTTGTAGACAGGTGGTCTTTGTAGACATGTTCCTTTAGTATATGTTTCAATGAGAAACCATTTTCAAGGGAAACAAAAATTGTGCTTGTTGTAGACAGATGGTCACTAAAGCATTTATGGGGAGGTGAAAGAAAGATCCATTTCTCATCATTCTTCGGTACTAAAGATTTTGTTTCGAAGTGACTTGACTCACCTCTCTTGAGTGGTTTCTTCTGAGGAGCCTTGGACTTCTCAAAGGACTTCTCCTCCGTCTTACGGTCTCTGCCTGGACAGGCACACACCCGTACGTCCAATACCTGTCGACCAAGGATGCTCCCAGTCCTGTAAACAGAACGCAAGAAACGTGCGATAGTGTGATAATACAGATAGGGTCGAAGTCTGGTCATGCAAATGCATTGTGAAAGATACTGTCTGGAAGTATTAACTGGAATAGGTTGGTCCCATAGTATATTAGGGTGCGTTCAAGCGACACTTTTTCACCCCAGTAAAGAAATTTACTCTTTTCAAAGAAATTTAGTTTAAAACACGGTTGCGTTCAAGCGATTTTTCGTTGGCCGTAAAAAGAAACGTGTTTAAAAACGCAAACGTAAAATGCTGAAAAAGCTGTATTTTGTATTGTGATTGCTTGAAGGAACAGAGATCTCAGTCATTCTATAAACGTTGATGAAAAATTGCTTGGATGCTCTCCCGCAGTAACCATGTTTTTTAACGGCATTTTGATTTGTGATTCATGTTTGCGATTTTAGCTTTAACAAACATCCCTTGAACACACCCAAAGAATAAATGTGAAATGTGGGCTTAATCATATTAAATTAAATGAAACACTATGCTGACAATTAGGAATAGGGATATGTATTGTACCCTCATGTAGGTATGTGGGACTACACATACATGTGGCACCAAAATTTAGTCAAAACGTACATTAAAAAAAAAAGAAGTTTTATTTAGAATAAGGGTTAATTTCAAAAGCATTCCTAATCATGTGACATTGCGTTCGTACAGGGATAAAATGTAAGAGAAAATTCCGAACATTTGGAGAGATGTCAGGGACTGATGATAATTGTCTTGTTTAGTGCGGTAGCCTCATCAGTATCAATACTGTTCTCCCTAAAGGGCTCTGCATTCATATAATATTAAGCCTGAAACATGCATCCCTAAATAACCCCCCCCCCCCAACTCTCTCAGGTGTTTCTGCCAAGGGCAGTTGCACACACTGTTTCCATCTTTTTCTGAAAGTCCTTTCTCCACCCCCCCCCCCCCCCCCTCTAAACAGCAGTAGTATGTAATTGCTGTGGCAACATACAATTCTTATCTATATCTTGATCACAGGAGGGGGAATACAAGAGACATCCTAATCATTATCTATATATCTTTTATAGTTATCATTGGATGGAGGGGGGGGGGGGGGGGCGCAAATAAAAGCAACAATTTTCTTATTATCTATATATTTATCATCAGAAAAGGGGGGGGGGGGGGATTCAAAATAAAAAACAGCTTACTCATTCTCTAGCGTGAAGACCAGTTGGATCTTTCTTCTGTTCAACCCTCCGACACAAGAAATGAAGCATTTGAAGGTGAAAAGATACTTTGAGAACTCTGTCCCAACCTGAGGCACAGTGTACGGGACTACAAGGCTGTGCCGTGCACTTTGTAGATCGGTGTAATACATCGTGGCAGGATCACTGCAGAGGACCAAATGGTCCTTGGAATAATCTGCAGAAAGACAGAGAAATATATATATAATAATTAGGAAAAGCATAATTGAATAACGGCTTCAATATTCAAAGTTCAGACACAAGACTCATGCTTACAGATCCTAATCTTTAAAGCCCCACTGCACTACCAATAGCTGCTTGCGCCCTCTATATAACAAACAATGCCTAATTGGTGACCATTGGTCCCTCATGATCCTCTTTTTCTTATGTTAATTGAGAGCTGATTTGATGAACTTGCAGGGTGGTCTAATCCCTCCTGTACACATGGGCTTTAAAATTCGAACCCCAACAGAAAATGGTAGAGCTGAATCCTGCTTAACATATCAACGGTGAAATGACAAAGCTTTGAGAAACCTAAGGGTGTTTCACAAAGATCCTCAATTAAACTTATCTCAAGTTGGACTTGAAAATTATGGAAAGCCATTACCATCTGTGAAAATATTTTGTAAAAGTTATTTTAAAAGGCCTAAAATGTTTATTCAATCATTTTTATTTGCTATTATCAAGGAGATTTTATGTTCTTGATGTGGAATATACAAAAAAGTCTAAAATACTTGTACATTCAATTTTGAATATATTTTATTATAAGGCTACAAATGGCTCTCCATAACTTTTAACTCCAACTTAGAGTTAAGTTCGACTTGGGATCTTTGAGAAACACCTCCCAGGCTCTACTTACCCTGCGGCGAACCCACGTGGTTGGGGCACCTACTGACTACTTCGGCCAGGTTCTCCGCTTGTTTGAATATAGGCAGGACCCTGATGAAGCAGTTTGGAGGGGGCGCTGATGTAGTTTTGAATTGAATAGGGCATGGCTTGTCCCTGTCCACAAACAACTTCTTTAGAGTGGGACTGTACTGTAGGGGTCAAAGGTGAAAGGGTAGGGGTCAAAGGTCAAAGGGTAGTGTTTTAATCACCTAAGAAAACTGACAACAGATATGAGAAAGAGGAAGTCAAGACTAGATAAAATGAATAGCGAAGGAGAAAAAAAAAACTGAGGGCTAACTTCTACGGCTTGTCCCTTTCTTCTAACAACTCATTCAGTGTGGGATTGTACAATAGGGGACAAATGTGACAAGGCAGTGTTGCATCAGAAAGGTACCATAAATCAGAACAAATAAAGAAGAAACAAAGAATAACAAACAACTAGATGGAATTTTGACTGCGCGCAGTCGAAAATGATGCCTCCGCCATAGAGCAATTTAAACAAGTTTGGAGTTTAAATCTCCAGTGGTTCTTGAGATATCATGATAACAATCTCAATGTATGGAATTTCATAAGTTCACCTCTGTGACCCTTGACCTTTGACCTACGTGCTCCAAAATCTAATCAGATTGTCTTCCTATGGTGATACACACTATCATTAAGTTTGAAGTTTAAATCTCCAGTGGTTCTTGAGATATTATGATATGGTGATACATACTATCCTTAAGTTTGAAGTGAAAATTCTCCAGTGGTTCTTGAGATATCGCGATAACGATCTCAATGTATGGAATTTCATAAGTTGACCTCTGTGACCCTTGACCTTTGACCTACGTGCTCCAAAATCTAATCAGATTGTCTTCCTATGGTGATACACACTATCATTAAGTTTGAAGTTTAAATCTCCAGTGGTTCTTGAGATATTATGATAACAATCTCAATGTATGGAATTTCATAAGTTGACCTCTGTGACCCTTGACCTTTGACCTACGTGCTCCAAAATCTAATCAGATTGTCTTCCTATGGTGATACATACTATCCTTAAGTTTGAAGTTTTTACATCTCCAGTGGTTCTTGAGATATCATGATAACAATCTCAATGTATGGAATTTCATAAGTTGACCTCTATGACCCTTGACCTTTGACCTACGTGCTCCAAAATGTAATCAGATTGTTTTCCTATAGTAATACACACTATCACTAAGTTTGAAGTTTAAATCTCCAGTGGTTCTTGAGATATCATGATAACAATCTCAATGTATGGAATTTCATAAGTTGACCTCTGTGACCCTTGACCTTTGACATACGTGCTCCAAAATCTAATCAGATCGTCTTCCTATGGTGATACATACTATCCTTAAGTTTGAAGTTTAAATCTCAAATGGTTCTTGAGATATCGCGCTAACAAACTCAATACAAAGAATTTCATAAGTTGACCTCTGTGACCTGTGACCTTTGACCTACGTACTCCAAAATCTAATCAGATCGTCTTCCTATGGTGATAAATACTATTCCCGAGTCTTAAGTTTAAATCTTAAATGGTTCTTGAGATATTGTGATAACGGTCAAACGGGACGGACGGACGTACGGACGTACGGACGGACGTACGGACGGACGGACGTACGGACGGACAACCCGAAAACATGATGCCTCCGGCACCACCTTCGGTGGCGGAGGCATAAAAAACAAACAAAATGTTTTTTTGTTTGTTTTTGAATCTGTAATTTTAGACAACATTCCGTATTGCCGCAATGATCGTTAATTTCTGTACCAATTACTAGTTGGCAGCTCTGCTATTGTGATGGACTTGGAGCTGAGTGCCTCTCACGTAGTCAATAATTCTTTATACTTACAGTCCATGATACACTCTTAGCCGCCTGGGAAGTGGGTTGGCCGAGATTGATCTCAAATGCATAATCCCCTGGATACTCCACACTGCATGAGAAGAATATTACAGACACATATTTATGTGAAAAATGTGAAGTAGATAATCTTTTCCATTCTCATCAAATTGTGGATTAGAAGTTTGTATGAACTTCTGGGCAAACTGAAGAGTGGAAAGCCAGGCATATGTTCCTTAATTTGAGTTCCATTCTAATGTTGTATAGATTATCAATAATGGATAGAGCATAAGAATATCTGGCACTTAACAATAATACTTGAAATTTACAGTGCACTTTCCACTGGATCAAAAGCACTCTCAGAGTTGGGAGTCGAAACATATTCTAGTTGTATCATGGAACAATGTAAGACTATTATAATAACGGTTGAGTAGTGGTGATTAGTTTACCTGACTACTAAGAAAGCATAAATGCTTGTTATTAAGCAACCAGACGGCTGACGGCTTTAGGTCCTCTCCGAGAGACCTGGTAATGAGGATTAATGCCTCACCAAAGGGCACTAGCGCATCGCCTTGGTTTCAAACCCGGGTCACCGGATTACAAGACCACTGCTCTACCGACTGAGCAATCGCGCCTCGTTTATTGCCAGAACTAAATACTTGAAATTGCAGGAGGAAGATCTTCCAAACTTACTTGGACGGCAGCTGTTGGTTGTTGGGAGGGGGAGAGAAAGATGGAGGAGGGGAGGTAGCAGGTTCGGTGGCCGATGCGTATCCCGTCGAGCTGGGCATGTTGTGGCCAGGCGTCTGGTCTGTCCCCGCCTGGGGAGGCAAGGCCGAGTTCAGCTGGTCCAAGAACTAATATCAGAGAGGGAGAGATAGAGAGGCAGAAAGGGAGAGATAGAGAGGCAGAGTATGTAAGCGAAAGAGATGGGGGAAAAGTAACAAAGAAGTAAGAAAAAGATGAAAGTTAGTAAGTAGCAAAATTCAGGGCTAGACATTTTTTTTTCATTGGGAAACTTGATTAATGATAAGAGCTTGTAAATCTGGGCCCCTGATAAGTTTTTGAAATATTGGGGTCTGGGGACAGAATTGGTAGCTATGTGTGTCCCTGGCACCCGTTAGTGTACAGATGTGCAAAATATAACATTTGTGTGTGAAATGCATTCATTAGCTTTCAATCACAAACCGCCCTGAGGCACACGCAACTCATTTGTTCAAAGCCGCTTTCCAGTAGATTTAGCTTTACCTTCACATAGTTGTTCATTTTTGTGTATTTTTGTGTACTTATAGTTTTTCTTCTCCATGCGCCTCAAACACATTAGTCATGTGCAGTTGGCGCATTACAAATACTCTACATCATTATTATTATTATTATTATTATTAATGCACAGTAAATCATTAGTGCGCACTCACGATAAGCCTCGCCATGGTTTTGTTAGACGTTCAGAGTCAGACAAGAGTGGGACCCTGATTCTTCATCAAGTTTTCTTTTGAAACAATGCTCAAACATACGTTTCTTATATATTTTTTTACACGTTCAGACGAAGAGAAATTCAATTACCCAACGTATAGCAATTTGAGACTCGTATACATGTAGCTAAACGATGAACCGAGGTTGTCTAAACACAGGGTTTATTATAATTCCAGTGCACGGAATTGACCAAGATATAAGACCTGCAAGACCATAATATAAAAATTGACATTTAGAATTCTAATTTTGTAAAGAGACTATATACCCTTGGGTCATCAGGAACCACCAAAAGATATTTGTCTTCGTTGTCACCTTTAACCTCAGGCGGATCCGTAACAACATAACCACAAACACGTTCATGACCATCATCGTCAACCTCTACAAGAGCTTGGGTTAAGGCCATTTTGAGTGAACAGAGTTTGGGTTTACGATCGGGCAGAAATATTAGAGAACCTCTGCTAAAACGAGTTGTGCATTAACTCCTGCAAATTATGACTATGTGCGCATCTGCCATTTCAAGTACATAGGGCAGTCTATTTTAATTGTCCACATAAATATCGGAGTATAAATGGTACACATAGTCCCAACCACTGTCAAGGATGTGGGAAATGATCATCTCAGACCTTCGACGGCCCTTCATTATCTGTAGAAACGCAGGGCAAATAAGCTAAACATGGTCCGACTTTCCAACAACTGTAGTCGACTGTGCTAATCCACCATCTTGACTTGTACATCATGGCAGTCTTTACGATCCGTAGAAATATCATCAGACGTATAAAGCAAAACATGACTGCCACTTCTGCAGTTGACTGTGTAAATTGACCATCCTGCATTTACACATGCATGGTAGCTTTTACAATCTGTAGAAGCGTCACTGTACGCTACATAATCGCGGCCACTGCAAACAGTTGACTGTGCAAATCTTGAGTTTACATGTACATGGCAGCCATTACAATCAGAAGGAACATCACATGATATTGAGCTAGCTATTCTATCACCATTCTCGTAACACTCCCACACCAGCTTAGCATGCTGTAAACCTGTATCAATCCAAGGAGCTCGGAGTTGCCTTTGAACACGTGTGGTTCATTGCTGTGTAGAGAGCAATAGGAAAAGTAACGATCCATAAAGCAACACAACACACACACTCACTCACACAGTGTAGTGTATACATTTTGGGGCATAAAAGAACAACATACAATGCACAGGTAGTCTGAGTACACAAGCCATGCAGACAGATTGATTCTTTAGAACCAAATTGAATGAGGGTTTCGTAGTGTAGTCTTCCAATTCAGACTCTGTTTTTTTTTTTTGGGGGGGGGGGGGAGGAGGCTATGGTTCAGATATAAGTTTCATCTTCTCTCTTTCAACTCTGGTACTGGTAGAATTGTAGTCTTTATGTTCAGAGTATATGAAAACATTTCATCTACAGCCTGTTAGTTCACATAAGGTTCGAACTGTAGTCTTCGTATTCAGACTCATGGAGATATTCTGAAATCACGAATGAGAAATCAGCAAGGTTCAACAACAACAACAACAACATTTTGGGGATTGAGGAGAGTCCATACTAATATTTAGCTGGTATAAATTTTGAGCAATTTCTGATTGAAAGTAGGAAAGAAACAAATTTCTAAATTTTGCGAGGTCCTCTCTAATTTGCTCTGTACAGAAATTTCATAAACGTTCATTTTCTTAGTTATTGACAAAGGAAAAGATTGGTTTCATACAGAGGTAGTATAGTAGAAACACAGTTGTAATAATTTATATTTAGGGTGCATGTATTAATATTGAACATTTTCTTTCTCGTCATGCTGAATACTAATCTGAAGAGGAACTGACAAGTCCAGGGAAAAGCGTCATGTAGACCCTTCCTTGAAATGCTAGAGCGCCGTATGGCAGCCTTGCTAAAGCCAGGGTAATAATCGGGAGCGCCAGGAGAAACCGATCCACCTACCGACTCCCCTCACGGAGGAGTAGTAAGGGTAGTGGATGGTGGGAGTCTAGCCACCAACAAACGGGCAAAGACCCCCAAAAAGACTAACAACAGCACAGAGCTTCTCAGAAGCCAAGCTTAGCAAGACGGGTCCCGAGCTGCACGGCGAAACCGATCCCGAATCAGGCATTATCTTGCTCATTTGGGGGGAACATGATTTTTTGTTCAAGTCTTCTGTCGATCTGGGCCCCCGTCTTAAAATGAGTTGGTATCAATCACAGCTTATTTGCGATTGATATCGTTCGCAACTACGTACATTAGAGATAGGAGACTGCAAACTTGCGATTGATTGGGATCAATCGTAACTCTTTATAAGACAGGGCTTGGGCATAACATGTTGAAAAAGATAGTTGTGATATGCACATTTACATGTATACGAGCAGAAGGGTCAAAGGTCAAATCATGTTGCTTTGAAAAGTTCCCTTCCATGTACAATCTCTACCAGAGGGAGCTATTCGGCGCTTCATTAAATGCCTAACCAATCAGCATCAACTTCCAGTGACGCAGCTATCTCTCCAGTAGAGTACCAATGATACTACCAGCGATTTTTATGGGGATTCCCCAAAATCACACTGAAGGGTTTAAATTACTGAATATGTAAATTTATGCATATCACCTCAATAGCACTTGGGATGAGCCAAAGTACAACTAGTCTGTTGTTGACAAATCGAGTGACTTTTCTCCAAGTCCAGACATGTCCAAAACCACAAGCCCATTTCGTACCCTTCCTTATAACCCACATGTAATATTTTTAAAGAACTACATGTAAAAAAAGAATAAATTAGTCAAATAGGCAACATTTCACTATACCCATTTCATATTCGTTTTATAACACATATATAAGGATATCTTTAAAGAACTGAGTAAGAATAAATTAGTCAAATTGGCAACATTTCACTATACCCATTTCATATTCTTTTCATAACACATATATCAGGATATCTTTAAAGAACTGAATAAGAATAAATTAGTCAAATTGGCAACATTTCACTTCTCCCATTTCATTATACTTTATATATAAGGATAATCATTGAAAAAAATACACGGGACTAAGGGGAATTAGCCCTAAAATGCTAAAAAAGAGCCCTCGAAAGTCATCAAAGAGTCCAAAAAATTTGCATAGAGTTCAATGCAAAACAAATTAAAGAGTGTTATTTTCATGTAAGCATGCTTGAAAAGTAGCCCCCAAAAAAATTGTAAGTATTTTTTTCCCTGATTATTATCTTTAAAGAACTAAATATAAATTATTCAAATTGGCTACATTTCGTTACTCCTATTTCACTCTCATCTTGAAAATATGAAAAAGGCCCTATATTCTTCAAATTTGCAAGAACAATAATTTTATTTAAATCGAACCATATTCCAGCTATAAGTGATTTTAACTGTAAGAAATACAGATTAGAATTCTTAAAAACTAAATTTTTGAAGAAAAAACAAAATGAAAACGAAGACTTTCTGTTAATAGGAAGGAAGGTCGGTCTTGTGGGAGGGGTGGTTATATTCCAAAGCTCTTTGGAAGCGCGCAGGGAAGTTACATCAAAATGTGAGATGCGTTATTAAAACCGTTATACAAGATCAGAATAATTTTATTATTATTATTGTTATTATGGAAATGACAGCGACATTAACATTCAACATAGTACCATAGTAAGATTTAGACTGTATTTAATTTGTTTTACCCCCTTTTGACTTCGTCTTTTTTTTTTGCCATACAAGGATGTTTTTCTCACTCTAACCCCCCCCCCCCCCCCCCCACACACACACACAATAGTCTAAAGATCAACGCTGCCACATAAAGATGAGTTATACACAAACGGCTAAATACCAATTCGCATAAATAGTGGATTTGATACATCAGACTAAAACTACCATGATAACCAGGCGAAGAATGTTAAAATAGAAATAAAAACATAATTCTTTAACTCAATAAAAAAGGCAGGCACCTGTACAAAGCTAAGAAAGGTCCACACCTGAAAACAAAGACACAAACTGTCTTACACTGCAATATTTTTATGCCAACATACCAAATGAAAGTAAGATACTGACACACCCCAGTGACACAAAATGGGCCTAATACCATAGAAACTACACATGTATCTCAATGTATATGACTTAACAGTATTACTTTGCAATAAAACAAATCTACTGTGTAGGGACAGGGGGTCTACACTTTCCCAATGCAAATTGTGCTCATGGGAGAAGCATCACACATCACGTACACTACCCAACTGCATCATCAAGCTTAGAACCTATGCATAAATATGACATCATCATCATCATCAAACAAAACGTCTTTATGAAATGTTACCTCGAGCAGGAAAATGATTTGTCTTACATCCAAATAAAAGTGTTCCTCCTCTTTTTGTTAGGTTCACAACATACAGCTGAGCTGAAGTACGGTGTTGTTTTATCCTTAGTGTGATCATAATCTCAATCCCATTTAGTTTCGTTGGAATATACACCAACATACATGCATGTACACACAAATCAGCTGTGTTCAGGGGAGAACCTGAACTACTTTCAGCTCATGCATATATTCATGAGCTCCTTCCATAAAAGGATGTGGCACTACCTTATTGGGAGGACAGACTCTGGACTTTGACCAATCAGGTTCTGGGAACCGGGGTGAAAAGGTGAACCTGGGTGACATCACCAAGAGGCCTGGGAAAGATTGTGTTTGTAAATATGACAAGTCTGGACAAGTCTGTGGGACGTTCTATTATCTCTCCACAAATGGGGGTGTTGGGGAAAATCAATACACTGAAGTCTCTAGGACAAAAAGGATCAGTTAGCAGATAATTTCTGAAATACCCATTCAGCAATTAATTAGGTTCTTTAGTAATGGCATACTTTTTGTCCGTCATTGGCATTCCAACCCATTGTCACTTCGCATACTTTTAGAAATCCTGTAAATGCACCAGTTTGTAATTACCTTTCGTTGCAACCCCCTACAAACACAAAATTGATCGGCCTCATTTGAATACAACTGATACGAAGACAAAAACATTGGACTCAATCAGCTGATCTGAGAAAATCTAAGATTGTAGCAAATTAATGGGACATATAACAAAGTCATGTTTTACTAATTTGATGAAATTGATCTTCTTTGAAAAATAAGCACCACAAATCTTAACATTAGTATTTCACTTCCTAAAATACAATTTGAAAAGCAAAATAACCAAAAAAAGATTATTTAATGTAATGATATTTTACATCACAAAAGAATCATGCCAATAGGCATAGCCAATTATCTACATTGTTCCTCTGTTGTGTTTTTCTTTCTTCTAATAAAAAACAACAACTATTAAATACGAGGAAATAGGGATATACTACAGGTAAATTATTTGTCATGTTTAACTTCCTAGCAATGGCAAATTTCAAGACAAATGGGAATCATCACCAAAAAGACGATATATACATGTAGCCTGTGGAGAGGAGGGGGGAGGAGGCTTTAGAAGCTCCCCCTCTTTATTTGTCATGAAATTTTATGACTTTTTTCTTACGAGTTTTGCGCATCTTTTGAAATAAATTTTTCGAAAATCTCTCATTTTCGTGATTTGTGTACATATATTATTTTTCAAAAAAAGAGATAATTTTCAAAAAAAAATAAACTAGATGGAATTCGACTGCGCGCAGTCGAAAATGATGCCTCCGTTATAGAGCAATTTTACAAACCAAAACAGAAAAAAAAAATTGAATTCACGTTCAATGGTAATCCATTGACAGGTTCTCAGAATATTGTGATTACAAGCAATTTCTCATATACATATATGACCCTTTGATCTTTGACCTCATGACCATAAAATCTACTCAGTTCATTGGCTCTGCAAGATGTTCTGAGTTAAATAGTAATCCATCTGTCAGTTCTAATGAGAATGCGTTCACAAGCTATTTTTGCATACATAATGGGCCCATGACCTTTGACCTTTGACCTTATGAACCAAGAATCTACTCAGTTCATTGGCTCTGCAAGTAACAAACATGACCTAATTTTGGCATGAATCCATCAATCGGTTCTTGAGATAACGCGATCACAAGCTGTTTTTGCATTCATAATGTGCGCTGTGGCCTTTGACCTTTGACCTACGTGCTCCAAAATCTAATCAGATTGTCTTCCTATGGTGATACACACTATCATTAAGTTTGAAGTTTAAATCTCCAGTGGTTCTTGAGATATTATGATAACAATCTCAATGTATGGAATTTCATAAGTTGACCTCTGTGACCCTTGACCTTTGACCTACGTGCTCCAAAATCTAATCAGATCGTCTTCCTATGGTGATACATACTATCCTTAAGTTTGAAGTTTTTACATCTCCAGTGGTTCTTGAGATATCATGATAACAATCTCAATGTATGGAATTTCATAAGTTGACCTCTATGACCCTTGACCTTTGACCTACGTGCTCCAAAATGTAATCAGATTGTTTTCCTATAGTGATACACACTATCACTAAGTTTGAAGTTTAAATCTCCAGTGGTTCTTGAGATATCATGATAACAATCTCAATGTATGGAATTTCATAAGTTGACCTCTGTGACCCTTGACCTTTGACATACGTGCTCCAAAATCTAATCAGATCGTCTTCCTATGGTGATACATACTATCCTTAAGTTTGAAGTTTTTACATCTCCAGTGGTTCTTGAGATATCATGATAACAATCTCAATGTATGGAATTTCATAAGTTGACCTCTATGACCCTTGACCTTTGACCTACGTGCTCCAAAATGTAATCAGATTGTTTTCCTATAGTGATACACACTATCACTAAGTTTGAAGTTTAAATCTCCAGTGGTTCTTGAGATATCATGATAACAATCTCAATGTATGGAATTTCATAAGTTGACCTCTGTGACCCTTGACCTTTGACATACGTGCTCCAAAATCTAATCAGATCGTCTTCCTATGGTGATACATACTATCCTTAAGTTTGAAGTTTAAATCTCAAATGGTTCTTGAGATATCGCGCTAACAAACTCAATACAAGGAATTTCATAAGTTGACCTCTGTGACCTGTGACCTTTGACCTACGTACTCCAAAATCTAATCAGATCGTCTTCCTATGGTGATAAATACTATTCCCGAGTCTTAAGTTTAAATCTTAAATGGTTCTTGAGATATTGTGATAACGGTCAAACGGGACGGACGGACGGACGTACGGACGGACGTACGGACGGACGGACGTACGGACGGACGGACGTACGGACGGACGGACGTACGGACGGACAACCCGAAAACATGATGCCTCCGGCACCACCTTCGGTGGCGGAGGCATAAAAACATTGGTTACTTGGTCTTGGATATAGTTTAGGTGTTTGTTTTGGGGGTCAAAATCGTAGAATTATAGTTCAAAACAATAAAATACATATCAATCAAGACCTTCTCATCTCCATTCAAGGGTAATTCAGAACACTCGACTACGACACCTTTAAAATGGTATTTTCTGAATAACTTACAGTCTATGCTGGGCGTATTGAGGATGTTTGATTATTTCAAACTATTCAAATACCTGTTTGCTCTAATATATGAATGGTTAAAGTTGTCACAGACCTAATTTCTACCTTAGGTTCTGACTACATGCATGTGAAAAGAATCCTCATCCATCCATTGCCACAAACTTCCCCATATGTACAAGTATACAAAGACAGTGTTGGAACATCAGGGTCTTGTTTCACGAAACCATCATAAGTACAATTTCGCTGACTCCCTTATATAAAGTGTCTTGATTTAAAGGCTGGCTGTACTAGTTCAGTCAGAAGGGATTAGACCAACCAGCTAGTCAGGTCACTGTGACAGGTGGCTATCTCATTAACTCAGCTCTCAATTAACATAAGAAAAAGAGGATCATGGGGGACCAACAGGCACCGATTGGGGAAGTTTTCTATACAGAGGGAGCAAGTAGCTACAAGTAGGACAGTGTGGCTTTAAAACATGCATTTCAATAGGATGTTGGCGAACTTGTAGTACTTACGACAAAAAGCAGCGGAAATAAATTTATCATGATAGATAACTTTCTGAACCACTCACCGATCCTTCGCTGTTCATGTTGGGAAGGCTCGGCATGCTGGGAAGGCTGGGCATGCTGGGAATGATACTCAGGTTGGGTATATGTGGCTCCATCTGGATCTGTTCGACCTGGAACTCGACCTGGTTCTCCTGGATCACGTTGGTCCCAAAGTCATAGTTCTGCAGGTTGACCTGGACAGGGTCCTGCAGGATGGACCTACAAAGAAAGAAACAAACAACAAGAAATGCAGAGAATAATAATAATAAAATAATAATATTCAGCTTTTATATAGCGTTTAATACAAATGTCTCCAAGCGCTTTACAGATATACTATTACCCCGGCCATTGGATTCAAAACTTGGGGTCGAGAATGACATAACATGATTCAAAGAAACATGTATGTGTGTTTTTTAATTGGGTTTTTACAGGAAACAGGGATGCCAGTTAGAATTGATCATAGGGCCTGAAAATCACCTAGAATGAGCCATTTTATACCAAAAAAAAGCCTCAACTATGGTCTGAAAATAACTCGCCAAGGCCTGAATTCAGGCTATTGCCTGAATATTGTCATCCCTGGTAGTATAAATCAGATATGACTATTTACGTCTGAGGACTGAGCCTTTCAGAATATCGTTCCAGTTTGAAAACCCTCAAATAAGCTCCACGTCTAAAACCAACACCTTTTCTAAAACCCCATTTACTTCCTCGAACACAGCCAAGACCTTCAAGACCTTCAAAATACCCTTCCACTCTGCAAATTGGCAATGCAATACTACAACACTTTCTTTTGAGCTCTGAGCTCGACTTACTCAGAATACGAGCTGCCGTAGCATATCCTCCGGGCAATTTCGCACATCTTTCCTCCTCATCCACAAAACAAAAATATACCATCAAATCCTGAAGCATCCACTACCAGCACCGGTGAGCTCAAGATACCAAATCATTAAACACCAAGAACTTGGCTTGCAGAAAATGACTTTTGATCTAAGACCCTGGGAGAGGACTAATATCCACACAACGATGAACCTTTTTGCATTGCACAGAAATTCCTACACATGCAGGCGTCAGCAAACAAAAGAAAAGATACTCATAATTTTCCGAGATAAGAATTCTTTGTCCAGATTGCTGTACTCTGTAGACTTGTCGACAAGTGGTCTTGTAATGATGCTGTGGCCCATTGTCAATGTTACGCAAACAGACTTTGAGACCACGCAATTACCAGGAATATTTGAGATTTGATTACAACACCCCCTCTTGAAATGGGGAAGACCCTGAGTTCACGTTACAATGAGCTTAAAGGGAAATTGAGTCCTGTTAAAATACAGAATATATTTCTTTTTAAAGGTACTATGTCCCTTTTGCAGGCCATAAAAATGAAAAGGTTAAATTCCAATGGCATATGAAAGATAATACTAATGAAGAACTCCCCTTAAAAAAATGGGGCTTGAAAATGTCTTTAAGTGGGAAAATAACAACTATTTGTTGTCAAATCGACTTAGGAGAGCCAATAAGTAATAGTCTTAATTTTCAGACCGTTGTACCGCATGGTCGTACATTTTATGCTGCGCAAAAATTCAATCAGTTTAATTTTGGCCATTACAAGAAGTGGGATATTGATGTAGACAAATCCTTTACAGCTCATTTTATGTCTGTTATTACCAAAGAAGAAGAAAAAGCCAGTCAGTCACTCAATACAGACAATAGTGTCTGACAGTGAAGTCTAGCAAGTAAACGGGTTTCCTTGCATAATTTGAATATTAAGGACACCGCTAACGTTTAAATTTCACAGATAGGACATACATGACATATTCATAATTCCTGCAAAGTTCTACAGAATTGATGTTGGCTGCAAAATGGACATGGTATCTTTAATGCTCACACAGAAGAATATATCGTTTTAATTTCACATAAAAGGATTGCCCTAGAGATTGCCACGAACATTAATAGACCCATTTATTGTACAAAGTTTGAACCAAGTTTTTGTTCCCACAATTTTGTTTAACTCTTAAGCTGCCACCCATACAATGCACCCAGTGCCACAGTGCTAATCCCTATTGTGCCCGCTACTAATCTCCTGTGTGCCAAGTTAATTTAGGGTTGGTTCAAGTGCGTGTAGTTTAAATTGTTACTATGTTTGATCCACTATAACATCTCATCTGTATATTGTATAAAAAAGAATTGTACGTTAAAGTTGTAGGAAATTTAACCCTCTTTCTGTTGATACCAATATCATTTCATGAATCTGTAATTTTGGTAAAGTAAATAAGCACTATCAGTGAGTTGTCAAACCAATCCGTTGTCTCATTTCCCGCACACAATCTGAGGGGCCATGATCAAAACTGACAAATTTGATGATAAAATATCGCAATTTTCTCAGGAAAATCCAATGTAACGGTATATGTGAAGCACACAAAATCAAAACAACAATAAACCCCCTCCACAAATACAGTAAGCATTCATGCGTGCACGCAATGCGCATCGCACAATAGGCATAAACAATTAGCTTGTGTACTTATGCACGAAAATGTGTCCGTGGCACGCGAGCGGATGAGAGTTTATGTGTGCATGGCATGTCAACAGAAACCCGGTTATGTGTGCGTGGCACGCCAGCGCATGCACAGAACAGTGTTCTTGGCACGATAAGAGTTAACAGGGAATGTATGCATGTGGCCTTAGCCTTTAATAATAACAAATAAAGGTTGGACTTTTGGCTTATCTAGACGAGACACCAATGTGGACTTGTAACCAGGTTTCGTTTTCAATATCCACATTGAACTAAACTTTTATTCTGATCGCCAGAGCTAGGAATTTTTACAAGAATATTGATTTACAGAACCTTGGCTAAATTTTAGGCGACCGACTGTACCTCATACAAGTAAAAATAATACTTTTCTGTTCACTAGGAGAGGGGAGGAGCTCCTTAAGGAAATGTTATTGTAAAAGTGTGATTTTCTCAGTGATATTTATGTATTTTATTGTTTTCTATACAAGAGCACTTTTGAGAGCTAAATTGCTCACCGCTGCTGTCTATTTTTTCACTACCTCTATATTTCTTTCAAAAAATAGAAATGGATCATGTCATTTAAACTTCTGGATACCACAACAATATCAATTAAAAAGTTCTGCATGTAACGAAAATGACAATTGTTACCCATTAGCAACTATTTCAGATTTTATAGAACACAACATTCCCATTACGCCAGTCTTCATTAGCTCCAGATTGCCAACTATCCCGATCGCAAATTATCCAGTTAGTTTGCGTCCTCATCAGCCCAAAGTTGCAATTAGCAGAATATTTGGTCGAGATGATCATCCCAAGATATCTTGGGCTTGTTTGCAAAATATCCTCCTATTTGTCCGATGCGTCTTCACCAGCCCGAAGATTCGCACTATGCGTGAACGCTGAGCAAAATATCTCGAGCTAATTTCCCAAGCTCGAGTTTCAAGTTTCGAGGTCGAGTCTCAAGCTTGAGTCTCAAGCTGATGAAGATGCGATTTGTAACTTTGGGATTATTTCCCAAATCAAAAATAGCGGGCAATTTGGCAATCTCGAGCTGACAAGACATAGGGACCTAGTGCGGCCCACTTGTTGATTTTGACTTACCCTGACGTGACATCGTTCTGGAGCGTGGCCCACAGGGCGTGAAATGTCTCCTGACTCAGAGGGAGGTCTGCCATCTCCTGCGATGGCTGCTGCGTCTGCTGCGTCAATGGCACATTTCCATCCATGGTGGCGCCAGACTCACTCATCCAACACAGATGCAGAAGCTCCAAGGACAGACGGACGGACGGACGGACGGATCGTTATTTTCAGGTGCTTGTAGGTTGAGGGCAGGAATTTGGGGAGGGCAGCGGTAGAAGCTTTGCACAGGTCTAGAAGAATCTGCTACAGAATCTAGTGCAGCATTTGGGACACAGCTGCCAACCCCGAGGCAGCCTTACCATTATACAGACACTAGCAGCAGTGGCAGCAACTTGATGATCATCTACATCAAGGCGTGGCACGGAAGGCAATATTTGGTGTCGTGGTGGCAGCAACACAGTCGACAATCACAGCAGCGAGTGGTAGAAGGCACACATTTGCAGCACATCTCTAGTGGCATAACATCTGTAATGAAATAGAAACAAAGTATAATTTCATATCTTGTCAGAAAATACTTTCATAAATTTCTTTTTACGACTTACATGTATAACACATTTACATGTAAGCTGGGCTGCATTGCAGCTTAGACTTTCCTAAGCCTGAACAAGAAAAAAAAAAGTCAAACAAAACAGATTATTGTTACACAAAATGAAGATATAATCCACAATAAAATATTGAAAGCAGCAATTTGTGTTTCAACAGATATTTCTCAGATTTTAAAAGCCAACTGGTCATTCTAGTGAATGAATTCGAGATGTCTTAGAAACCAGACGGTTTACCTCACAAACTTAACTCCAAATGGTAGTTATTTATCTCTCACAGGCAAGAAGTACATGAGTTCAACAAGCAATATACCCTAAGTCTTTCACATGCTATATGCTCATACAGATGTGATGACATTCTTGCATCATCCTTTTCATCAATACCTGGTAGAATACACCAAAGCATATGCTACTTTTGCTGTGCTCACAGCATGCTTTCTACATGCAAGCCTAGAGATTAATCAAGATTTATCAGCATAATTATGCATTTTTAAGAGAAATAATTCACTGGGCATTACAAGAAAAATATACAGCAGTAGAAATGAAGAACTTTCGCAAGCTTTATGCAAACATGCTTTGAACATACATGTATATGGAAGCAAATGGTATTACAGGCATAGCCAAATTAGACCCTACAAATTCCCACGTACTGAATACTCACTAGTCATTCAATTTTCCAACTTCATGAATAGTCATTGGATTCATTCAATCATACCAATCCGATAAACTGTAAATCCCCACTTCATTGACATTCAATGGTTCATTCAATCATGCTAATCCTACAAACTCCCACTTCATGAATATTCATTGGATTCATTCATTCAATCCTACAATTCTCCACTCATTCATTCAATCATACAATATTTTCACTTCATGAATATTCATCAAGTTGATTCAGTAACGCCAATCACCAAATAAGGCTGGCCTTGTTCCATCACAACAAAGTTGAAAAATTATTTTCCCTTGGGACAACGTGGTATAACCCCTTTATTGTGCAATAATTATTGCAAATCACACACAGGTGGGAATCCCTAGGCTACCCTGGGAATTCACCAAGGATGTCAAAAATCATCATGTGTAGTCCCACATCATCAATTTGGTATCAGGTCTGGAAATACCTTTGGTATCTTGTAATCTTCAAAGGGCTATGCAGCCTTTCAAGAAGGTGAACTACTGTACTAAGTACTAACCGTTGGTGAAATAACTGGTCTTTGGACAAAATGCATGAATCCACCAACTTGATATTGATCAAATGATATTGATCAAATCATTATGTGTAGTCCAACACGTTCACTTTGGAATCAGGATAAGAAAACTTATCTCACCATGGTCATTAATTACCAAACTTCATTGTAAAAGTTTGGTATTTGATAGAAATCAATAAAATGCTGTTTGGAAAAGTTTAGGTGCAGCATGAAAGGGTATCAAACATAATGAGCCCCAAATGATATTCTAGAATACAAGAAAGATCATAAAAGATGTGTCCAAAATATGCAAATCACGTACCCACTTTTACAACTGTAGATCTAAAAGTACAGTGTATCTCTTTTAGATTCCATCAAACACTTGAAAGCGGTTCACTAACCTCAATGAATAAGAAAAGCCTTGGATGTCAAAATATGTTGACAAATTACATTCAATTTCAAACAAAATCAATTACAGCTCCATAATGAAATGCTTGCCTGCTCCCCAGATTGTAAGACATTACTGCAATTAGTCTGAAAACTGCACTCTTTACTCCTAACAATACCAGCATGCAGGCCTATTATTTCTTTTAAAGAAAATAACAAACCCCAACAAACAAATGAAAGTTGTTTAAAGTTTCAAATGGAAGAAGCCATATGTTTTCTTGACTGACTAATACCAGATCACTGATTACCGCCCTGGCCAAGATAATCCCCCAACTTGCTTTCTCCTGGGATTAAAATCTTAAGAGGGGGTTGTAATGGACTGCCAACGTGGAACCTGAGTCACCCTTTCTTCCATTGGAGGGTAATGAGTGGGGGAGGGTGAGGAGTGCGGGGAGGGGGGGGTGCAGGAGGGCAGTGAGTGCCAGCGTTATCTAAGAGTCCCATTACTGTCAAGTAATTGACCACATCTATTGTGACATTGGGCAGTTCAATTACTGATCACACCATATTAGTCCATACGATGATGCAATCCCGGCCAAAATCAATGACGTTCAGCCCAGATTAGTCTCAATATGAGGCGCCGCCTGGCTAAAGATATTTCCCGGGGATATACCTTTAACAAACATATCTTTAACAAATTAAACTTCATTGCTCAGGACAGGGTAGTAGCCCTTCAAAGACTTCTACAGGTTTAATTGACATTTCTCAGGGAATTAACAGTCATTATCGCGATATAGAATTGAAAATGAATAAAATAACTCACTTGAAGAGACAATATGATAAATATTCATATTCTAATGCACCGGAAAATATACACTGAAGAGTCAAATAAGATTTGTAACTGCATAAATATTTTCCCCATCTACATGTACATGTATGTAAATACATGAAGATGTATTTATTTAGTCGGGATGCATTACACTGAAAACCATGCTTATCATAAAACAATTGTTCATCCAAAATGGAGAAAAATGATAAGGATATACATTGTAGATGGAAAGCGCAACACATGTCACAAATTAATCAACCGAGCCTGCTTTACACAACATGGTTAAATATCAAAACAGGAAACCAGAGTCGGTATGCATCTCCCCGCAATATGGTCAAAGCTGAAAGAAACTTGATATATATGGTCAGTAATATTACTAAAATAAGACCAAATCGGATTTGAAGTAACAGGAAGTATAACAAATTTTCTGCAGAAGAAGTGCGTGCGAAACAACCGACTGTCTTTATGGGAAAAGTGAAACGGTTGCCAAATTTCGCGCCGAACGACGGACCGACTTGCAGCACGTGGGGAAGGAGTATCAAAAGCGAATGGATTACTCAATTACGCGCCAAAACGGTTTTGGTGGGAGAGGAAGTAAAGAGAGAATAATGTCACAGAAGAATCATGAGCACGTGGGAAGGGAGTAGCAAAAGTAAATGGAATTCTAAATTGCACGCCAAAATTGGGCACGCTGAAAAGGGAAGTACAAAGAGTAAGGTGCAGGATTGAGTGCCAAACGACTGGTTGTCTTGTAACACGTGGATCAATTAAGCGCCAAAAGGGATTTGGTGGGAAAGGAAGTAAAGGGAGAACAGTGTCACAGAAGAATCACGAGCCAAATGACCGACTGTCTGGCAGCATGTGGGAAGGGAGTAGCAAAAGCAAATGGAATTCTAAATTGCGCGCCAAAATTGGGCATGGTGAAAAAGGAAGTAAGGAGAGTAAGGTGCAGGATTGAGTGCCAAACGACCCGTTGTCAGGGAAAAAAATACACGGGGGCTCGGGGCAAATTAGCCCCCGAAATGCCAAAAAGAGGCCTTAAAATTTGCACAGAGTTCAATGCAAAACAAAAAGAGTGTTGAAAAGTAGCCCCCCAAATTTTTTAAATAATTTTTTCCCTGCCGGTTGTCTTGTAACACATGAGAAGAGAGTGGGGGAAAGAGCGATCATCATCAGACTTTTGATCAAAATGGTACACCTCTCATCAAAACCAAAAAAGTTGTATGAATAGATTATAAAACTAATAATTTGTTACAAAAAGCTAGTATTATTTAAAAGCTTTGTATCAATACAGGTATCAGTGTTTGCTCAGATTTCCTTACCAAAGAAACGATATAGAAATCCATCGTAATTATACTACAAAAGAAATTTGTTTAAAGTTCATTCCATTGTAAACCACACTAGCTGATTCAACTTCCAGAGAATTCTATCACAAGTTCTATTTATAGAAACACGTTTTCTTTCAAAACAAGTTTATATAGATCAAGGAGCATTCTTCTTGTACTTCCTTTCCTTCTAGATACTTCTAAATGCAATTTGTGTTCATTTTTGGAGGTAACCCGACTGAAGAAAGCTCTCGGAAAAATTTCCTTTGAAAAATAACACAAGTATTGAAGAACAAGACATCATTTTGGAGTGAATTTTACTGTAAAAATGACTAATAAAATAGCCGAAATTGCCAATGATACACCTGAGGCTAGAACATGTACTGTACCTAACATATACTATGCAGTGATCAGATGAAAACCCAATATACCACGCAAATCACGTGCATCAACAATACAGCATTGCAATCACATTGTACGCATGTACATGCAACTCACTCACCTACAGTACCAAACAACCAGCTATCGTAGACTCAGCCCCAATTAGGATCAACGGTGCTCCTAGTCATTGTACACAAACAACAATGTCACAACACAGACATTTTCATCGACTGTCACGGAAAGCAATTCCTGGCAACTTTAGGTTCACTCTTTCAAAGGGGACCAGTGCTACATCATATCACTTTCAATGTTTTCCCACAGGTGTAGCAAGTAGTACATGCCATGAATAGTGTACAGCCGCCGCCGAGTTGATGTGTTTACAATGAGGAGACAAGCATGCAGTACTCATGTACGTGCACATTGCAGTACTGGGCTATCCCTTCTCCTAGTCTTGTTTCAGGCAGAACCAAAATTAAATTTCCACAAGTATGGCAAGATTTCTCAAAAATGTCGACTGATCATTTCAGTAAATATCAACAGCATCATCATCACTTAATCAAACTGCCATGACAATCCTTCTCTCCATTTTTTGTCTTGAGCATCCACTTCATAGAGACCAACCTTCCGCAGTTTCGGCTTACTTTCTTCACCATACTTTTCCATGAAATCTTTGAGCTTTCTTTTCTCCTAAAATATGCCATCCACTTCTAGATCCCACACTCTTCCGTCTTTGTTTTTTTTACGGTGGACTGTCGGTCAAACTGGAACAGGCCACGATAATGAAGTCGTAGAATCATGATTGAGATCGCCGTTCGTTCAAGCGAATTATAGCAACCATGATTCTGCAGAATCATGATACAAAACGCATCTTTTTCACATTTCATGTGTATTTATAAAGACGTTATTTTTAGGACCGACAAAAATTGCTTGAACACAACCGTGTTCAAAACTAAACGTCTTTGGAAACCGTGATTCTAGGGAGAAATGTGTTGATTGAACGCACTCTAAAATTACATCAAACACCTGGAATCAGAGACTATTAATCTTTGTTAGCAGGTGAGCGTAAAACCTCTCAAAGTTCAAGAAGCAAACACATGGAGCTAGCACCTGGGATTTATATCAGATATGAATGGGTCTCATCATTACTGCATTGTCAAAAAGCTGAATAATAATTTAGACATACATATGATTATCTCAGCTCAAGGGTTCTGTTTAATAATAATAAAAGCTTTTCAAAGCATCAAACCACCTTTACACTGAAGGTCAAGGACAGCAAAAAGCTGATTTCGACCATTTACACCACAGAAAGCCATTTAAATTATTGGAAAAAAATTCTTACAAACCATCTGTGTGTTGTTGTTGTTGTTGGTGTTGTTGTTTTTTTTTGTTTTGGAAAAGTCACATAAGTAAAAAGTGGAATAATTCACTGGTGTTTTGAGAGCGACCATTTACACTGCATAAACCGGTAGAGTTTTAAAAGACCACAATTCAGAGGTCAGTCTGTCGATTCAGGATTTTCTTTGTGTTTATGGGCAGTATCTCAGTAATTTCTGACAAAACTCTCAATTAAAAGACAAAAACAATGCTTTGATTGCAGTCTGTGTAAATGCCCCTTTAGTATAATAATGCACTGTTGCGAGTGTGTTAGCGCAGGGCCAGTGCACAAAGTTTAGTCAGTGCCCATAGTGATAATACACACACCAGCAGGGCAAGTGCATTATTTGTTTTATAAGACAGGTCGGCAATACATTCTTACAATATAGTCTAGATCTAGAGTATAGATAGATATTAGATCCAACTAGATCTAGGCTTAGAATATTCTAACGTTAGATCTAGATACATTAGGCTTCTCTACAAAAAGTAAAAGATTGAATTGCATGAAAACGATATATCGGCAGGTATCGAGCATGCATTATCAATTTTTGATGGGAGATGTTTTGCACGGTAGGAAAAATAAATGCATGCCCACGTGATGTCAATTGATCAATCGGATTGTCTAGAATGTCTTATATTAATTACCTTTTAAAGCCCCACTGCACTACTTTTTCTTATGTTAATCCTTGCAGGGAGGTCTAATCCCCCATTGCCAAACTAGTACAGACAGGCTTTAAAATCACATTTAAAAACAGGGGCAGAATAAGAATACCAGGTAACTAGGCTAAAAATAACAAAACAGTCCCATAGGTCCAAAAAGGAATCTGATTGACTGATTGATTGATTTTTATTCAACAAGCTTCCAACATACAATAATAACAGACAAAAAATAAGTCAGCTTGAACAGGATAACCCACGAAAGATCAAGAGCTTATTTCCAGTGGCTTTCTGCATTGTCACTTCAAAGTCAAAGTGATTTTCATCAAAAAAAAATTAAAATTCTATTTCTTAATATAAAGGGATGGAATTGCTGTAAAAAAAATTCATCAAGTCCCATACCATTTTCTTCTTTCTTTCTTTCTTTGTTATTAGTTTCAATTTTGACTCCCAGGTAAGGTGTGTGGGGGAATTTCCACGAATGATCAAGTAGGGGCGTTATAAGTACAAGAATGAAACATCATGTTGGTAAAGTAAATATTCAGCAACTCAAGTACAAATAGGTCATTAAACTTGAACCCGCTATGTGGGTGTCATGCAGCACCAGTGGTAAAAGCAAAGGGGAAAGGGGGGGGGGGTGGGGAGAGACATAGGCCTATCCATGATAAATTTCTAAAAAAAATTCTGCTAAGATCCTGGGCACCCCCAAACAGGAGGTTCATCATACAATTATAACCAGGTTTCAAAACTTTAAACAAAAATAAACAAATTACTACGCACGACAGAAGCACAACCGCGGTTTTAAAATGGTTGGTGAAAAATAGGAAATCAAATTTCAGAGCCTGTTTCCTGTTCTTTTGTATTGATGGAGGTTGGCATTTAGCCATTGTTTTGACTTTTTGGTCTATTATAGAGGGGGGTTAAAGGCATTTAACACATGCCTATAAATTTAGGAGTTGTAATAAATGTTACGCAACGCGATGACTCACTAAATCATGACATGTACTATATGTCTTTAATACCTCTATTTCATGAAAAAATAAAGATACAATCGCTTACTTGATACAACCATTTCTTTTCTCTGTTGCTCCCCTAGCATAAAGTCAAAGCTTGTTTCAAGAGACTTTTAAGAGACTTTTCACTTCTTGATGAAATAAATGGATAAACAACTTAGTTAACTTATGTTATTTGGGACACATATGTGTAGTACGGGATTGCCCAAGGATTGCAAACTCGAAGGATCTTTTAAAGTGTTCCCCAACCCCCAAAACGCACCATTACATTCATGATTAATAAGGGTATAAAGCCCCTAAATTAGTACTTGGGAGAAGAACAACAAATTATCCAAACTTTCAGAGGAAAGCAAGTGCGACGGAGCTCATCACATTGTACTGGTGCCATCCGAGGGGCTAGTAAGAAGTGACATTGAGGCTCTGTATTAAAGGTATTACAAAGTTTTGGTAAATTTTGAAAATTGGCTGGATAGTGATTCTTTAAAATTTTGATATATCTGGATGCCCCTATGGATTTTTTATAAGCACTACAAAATTTAGCCCCTAAAACACTTCTGCTTCCGAGAAAAATTGAATATAAAAATTTGCCGGTGCTCCCGGTATATTTTGATAAATTTCAAATAGCGCCTACGATCATACGATGGTAGCTGCGACCATGAAAATCTCAGAATATGTAGTTGTGATATATATATATATTCCAAACGGTAATAGCAAATCAGTCGATTTTATTCAAAGAATATTGTTTTATAGCTCAATTAATATATTGACCTTGAGAGGGCGCTATACAACATAAAGAGTTTATTATTTATAATTTCATCACTTTAAGACTCAATTTCAACCGCGACAACGATCACTGAATATTGTAAGATCACCTATGCTTCCAATATGTTCATTTGAACCAAATTCATAACCCCATACCAAAACTTTGTATTACCTTTAAGGCTGTGCACAACCAAATACTAGAATATTCGGACGCCATGTTGTTGTTTTTAATTTTTAATCTAATTTTTTTTTTTTTTGCCACCACCATACGACGGGAGCAGTATCCCTGTATCGATAAAGAGAGAACTAGATCTCCTCCTAGTTTGCAGGCACAATCTCTTGTTCGTCGCTGAACGCTGTAACACTGTCTGCCCAGCGAGAATAGACCGACAGCGTACTGCATAAGCTCTGGGGCCCCGTTTCATGAAACTTTTGATCTATAATAACAAATTTGCTCTCAGCCAATCAGATGCCTGATTTCAGTAGCTTATAACAGTAGCTTGTAACTTATTATTGATATCAAGTTTGCTCTCAGCCAATCAGATGCCATGATTTCAGTAGCTTATAACAGTAGCTTGTAACTTATTATTGACATCAAGTTTGCTCTCAGCCAATCAGATGCCATGATTTCAGTAGCTTATAACAGTAGCTTGTAACTTATTATTGATATCAAGTTTGCTCTCAGCCAATCAGATGCCATGATTTCAGTAGCTTATAACAGTAGCTTGTAACTTATTATTGATATCAAGTTTGCTCTCAGCCAATCAGATGCCATGATTTCAGTAGCTTATAACAGTAGCTTGTAACTTATTATTGACATCAAGTTTGCTCTCAGCCAATCAGATGCCTGATTTCAGTAGCTTATAACAGTAGCTTGTAACTTATTATTGACATCAAGTTTGCTCTCAGCCAATCAGATGCCTGATTTCAGTAGCTTATAACAGTAGCTTGTAACTTATTATTGATATCAAGTTTTATGAAACAGGGTCCAGTACTTTAGCTGCTCCAGACACAGCCAGAGACTGGCAGAGGTAGGCTCTGCTCAAGGCTTTATGAATTGTGGTAAGTTTCCAATTTGAGTCTCATTCAGTGGCTGCAGAATAGTCAACCCTCATCAGCTGAGAGCATCGTCACCTTTGACCCTTAACCTTGACCTAATCCTGTAGATTATCCATCTCCCTCTACAATCATTATTCTCTCCTACAAGTTTAATATTACCATAACAGATTTTGATGAATATGTGCTTTGCCCCAAGGCACCGCAGAGGCAGTGACCTCTAAATGACCTCAAAGGGCAATGACATCAGGAGAGTAAACACTTAAAGGGAGTCACTCATCAGTTTCCATGTGCAGAAGGCCATAATTCGTCACACACCAGACTTGGGGGATAATAAAAATCATTAACGTGTGTACAGGTATTAAGCCTGCACACAGCGAACCCGTTGGCCAATTGAGAAATACTCCCTCATCTACCAAGAGTCTTCAGGTGTCGGAAAAGTGAGATAATGACTTTACCATGTGGGGGAATGGGTGGAAAATGCAGTACATTACATAAGGCCTGGTGGTCATAAAACTGAAGGCTAATTCTGGTGATTGACAGCACCTCTTATTGGGTAAACACTGGAACGGCGTTTAACTCCCCGTGAGAGCTAAACTACTGATACTGTTTTCACACTGGCAATATTTTGCTTAACCCCGTACTATAGGTGGGGTTAAGGGGGGGTCTTAGCCCCACCTATAGTACGGGGTTAAGCCTATTCCACTTTCTGTTCAGACTGGTTTTTACCAAAGTGGGCTAAAGTTGGCTAACCCCACCTATAGTACGGGGTTAACTAACCCTGCAAAATAGCAGGGCGAACTCCGCAATTGTGGTGCTAACTCCTGCTAACCCCGCAATTGCGGTGCTAAGCAAATGAATGAGAACAGAAACGAAAAATAGTCCGGTACTACGCAATGGAGCGTATCGCAGCTGGCCAGATGCGAAGTATGTCCAATCATAACATACACGATATCCGGGGTTAACGAAATGCAGTGAGAACAGCGGGAATTTTCTTATTCCGGAATAGGCGCTAGTACGGGACTAAAAACAGCGTGTGTGAAAAGCCAAAAAAATAGTCCGGGGTTAAGGATAGTACGGGGCTAAGCAAAGTATGGGGTTAAGCAAAACCAGTGTGAAAAGAGTATGAGTGTCTTTAAAATAAACTAGACATCGAAAACAGGAAGTTTTGAGCTGGTAATGGTATGGTATATGAAAATCTCTGTAACACTGCTATGTTTTTTTGTTTTCCCCTCAACCACGCCCCCCTTGAGTAAAAAAAAAAGAAGAGGATTCGCGGCAGAAAAATGGCATCTAACAACATTCCCCCCTTTTGAGTAAGAAAATTGGGAAAAAATTGGGAAAATAGGGAAAAATTGGGAAGAATAGAGAAAATAAGGGGGAAATCAGGAAAATCAGGATAAAATAGGGAAGAAAAAAAATATTTTAAAAAATATTTTAAAAAAAAAAAAAAAAAAATCTGGATTTTTTTTTTTTTAAGTCAGGAAGAAGAAAAAAAAATCGGGAAACCGATTTAAATCGGGTTTTTATCAGGCCTGAAGCAGAAAAATATCGGGAAACCGAATTAAATCGGGTTTTTATCAGGCCTGAAGCAGAAAAATCAGACCAACCAATCAAAAAAAGTTTGAGCTAAATCGGATAACTAATTAGAAAGTTATGAATTCTTAATGACATGAAAAACTTCGAAAATTACAGGACAAATTGGCTACTCAAACTGTGTGCGTATAGTCCCATATACATCTTTCTGTGTACAGTGCTTGTTACTTTACGAAGACTGGGCCAAATTTCTTATCATTTTGATGATTCCAGAATCTTGCAGTACACACCAATACTTATATGCTAGATGATCATCCTTTTCTGATCCATTCCACAACGTTTCTTTCACAATGCAATCGCATGACCAGAACTGGTCTTTAGCTTTAACATACATGTAGATATTGATGTTCTCATCGCGCATCGGACGCAGTACCTTCAAGAAAACAGACCAATTAGTTGAAAGTAAGTCCCTATATTTTTGATGTTTTACAATGATTTTCAATGTTGATGTTATTATTATAACAAAATTAAATCTATATTCTTTCCAATCATCATTTTGTCTAAATCGACCCGTTTTAGGTAAAGTTTAAGAAGAAAAAAAAAATCTCATTCGGCTAGATAATCCCCCCCCCCCTTGTGCGTGTGGCAAGGATTACCATCTGTGTATGAAGAAGGTTGAAAAATGTCTGTTTTATTAAGAATTCCCCATACCCGACGATTATTTCTGACGTCTTTCCTTACCTTTCTGATTCTCCTTAGCAGGCATGATATTCAACAGAATCACATTATATTTTAGGGGCCCAGTGTAAAAGTACACTAGCGCTGACAATATTGATCTCTAAGGAGTCGACTTAACATCAGACCTACTTATAGACTTCAGACAAAGCGCCACGGCAAGACCAAGTTTGACAAATTCCTTGGTCTCTACCTTCACCTCCAGAGCCCAGTGCAGTCCGAGCACCAGCCGCGAGCCGGCGCACTGGCGATCACGGCCGCCTGTAAAGAGGGGAATCCCCCCGCGCCCATACTATCTTGCTACTGCACTGTGCACCAAGCGGGCGAGTTGGCGACATAAACACTCATGTAATATGCTAGATTTTAATCTAATACAGGCGTTTACTTTGAAATCATAACTCTCCATTATACATAGAATGTATAAAAATAGTCACACTCACATGAAAATATGTATTATCTGTCAATGGAGCTCACCACAAAGTTGACCCCGGCCGAATAACATCGGAGCATGTATAATTCATACATTAACCCTGCACATACCCAGGCCAGCGCCCCGCCAGCAGCTCCCGCGCAACGTACCATAAACGTTTGATGTAACTGCTCCAAGTCCAACGTGGAACCTTGTCACGAAACCAATGTTTTTTGCTCCTTTCCCTAAAAAATAATCAATAAAAATACATTTCTATCATTGCATACAAATATATTAGTATAATCATTACGTACACTAATAATGTCTTACCGAAATAGCAGCATTTGCCCTCGAATCTCTCTCTCTGAAATACGACAATTTCACCCACGATCGGCCATGTGGTTTTTGGTGATGTTATGATGATGAGTAGGCGTGGACGATCAAAACATCATTTGCATAAATCAATCCGCGCAACAAATCCGGACGAAAATATGTTTTCGATGCTCTCTCTTTCTTTTAAAGTAATTGAATCAATTTGGAATTCATAATTTTCTATAATAGATCTAACCGAAAAGCTCGTAATTCTTGCAAAAAAGTCAACTAATTACCAGAACTTTATGAGACGCGGAAGAATATTTCGACTTGCATTATGTCATTGTTAGCCATAGAGTTATTTATAGCACTTGTTTCTGGTCGAGTCCCAGGCAGCAATGTATACATTTTGTCCCCCCCCCCCCCACCAGTGACCACTCTATGTCAGACAGCACACCCCCCCCCCCCCTCCCCCCAACAATTTCTGCACTATATATTGCCCGAATTCACAAAGGAGGTTTGTCGACAAATCATGGTTCAAACCATATGGGCCTACTCCATGTTTAGACTAACCTTGGTCTGAAACGCGTCAAGACGCGTCATATCCGCACATAAACCTAGGTTTGTCTACAAACCTCGAGGCTAGATGACTTCAGACCACGGGACCTACCTAGAGCTCGTGATAAAGGGATAAATATAACTAGGCTCTGCTCAGTGCTTTATAATTGTCCGAGAGAAATGGGCAAAATATCCCCCCCCCCCCTGTCAATTCATATCAGGTGATATAGTCTAGACCGTGTAAATAGCCCATATTTTACGTAACTCATTATTCATACACCAAAATGATTCTTCAAAATTGTATTAATTAATTCAAATTGTAATTGATTAATCGTAATTAATCATTTGTAGGTGCATATTTTTATAGCTTTGGTTGCAAATTGTTGAATTAGTCTTTTGTAGGCTCTTCTTCAAAATTGAAAGAAAGAAAAAACAATTTTTTTGGGGGAAGGGGGCTGCAACTCATGCAACCCACCCTCCACACACCTCACAAGCATACTACACTTCATTGCTTCACCGCTTTATCACACAAACTTTTTCTATCATGCACGTCTGCGCCCCGTATCCCAACCCGACCCCAAACCCAACCGCAACAGCCACCTACACCCCCACCTTCAAAGTCCCAACTGACGTAATTCGTATTTTAACAAATTATTCGAGACTGCCTAACGACAAGTGTTATTTATTCCGGACTGATGTCACTATGAAAACAAAGTTTAAAATAGAAAGAAAAAAAGATAAGTGATTTCATGATCCACAATTTATTGACACGTAAATTTGCGTGGGTGGATAATAACCGCAGAAGACAGGCGCGCAAGTATGGAGATCTATAATTATTATGGTCGACTCATCTGGCAGTGGCATAACGTTTGTCCACCCAATAAGGGGGGGGGGGGCGCTGCATGGGTTTAAGGGCGGCAAAGTCCGATATATTAAAAGTGGATGATTGCAGGGAAAACTGACCCATCGATTAGTCTTTAACAATTTGATAAAGGGTCAATAAATCAGTCTGGTATGAATATTATAAAATAATAATAATAATAATATTCAGCTTTTATATAGCGCAAATCACAAAAAGTCTCTAAGCGCTTCCAATACCACACTATTGCACTAAATAAATATGTAAATGTATTGTCTGTTCGGGGCCCAGGCGTGATTTGGCTCCAGCCATGGGAGTGGGAGTGGGGGGGGGGGGGGGGGGTCACTATAGAAAAATGAAAATGCGGAGGAACATGGCCACCAAGCAGAAAGGATGTGGAACGAATTTTCAAGTTCTTTTTCCCCATGTCCTACTACTTAAAAGTAACATTTGAGAAAAGTAAAGGGGAGATAGTTAGGATATAGGCTTATAGTTGTAGCGTTTTGATTGGAACTCAGGCAATAGGGACCTAGTTATGGAAATGCCCTGCCAAACAGAAACTCTTCGTACAATAGTTGGAGGATATCTTGGCATGCCATGCTCCGACTAACAAAAATATTGATTTTATTATTATTAAGCTATGTTAACGACGGTGAACGAAAAACTGCATCCGCGCTGAATCAAAATTGAAAGTCGCATTTCGTGGGAAGTTTGTACTTAAATCTCCTAATCAGCGTAAAAATCTTACAACTTGATTTTAATACCAGAGAGAGAGAGAGAGAGAGAGAGAGAGGGGGGGGGGGCACTATAAATCGACAAGTTTACTTTCCAGGGATTCACAACAAATTCGTTCCCGCCTCCTTTTTAGTCTCACTTCACAAAATAAATGTCGCTAAAATAGTCCCGGTAGAAAAAAGTCTCCTTTTGTCGCTGTTGTCTTTTTATTCAAGGGAAATAAAATGTTGTGGGTGTTCTCTGAGTGACTCTTATGTTTGCTCTCTCTACGGTCTGTTTGCTTCATTGTGATCATTGACAAAGGTTATCAAGTGACTCATCAACAAATATTATTGTTCTCCAGAGGCTAGAAAAAATCTGCAAAAAAATCTATATCACTGAGCTACTGATCGCAATGTATTGAATAGACGTTGCGAAATAGAACGACATTTACGAAAACAAGGAGTGAAATATGATGTCATTATGATGAACTTCAACATTTAAAAATAATAATGGAACACACTTCCAGACAAGCCGCATATAATTCTGACTAACAATTATAAAATTGTATAAACCTTGATAACTGGTTCCCAACAACATTCTCCATGACTGTTTTCAGTCTAAAAATGAAAAGAACATTCTTTTGTTCGTAACAATTCCCGTCTAGTTAAAAAGGATGATCTATAAAGGGGGGGGGGGTGAAACTTGCACGGTAATGCTAGCAAAATTCGCTAAATTTGGGTCTATAATTGCGGACAAGCTGGTCGGACATACAATAACAATAAATAGGGCATTTCTTCATAATTTTGGGGTAGTTTTCTTACCCAATAGTGTTCGGAAAAATACAGCCTCCTAACAACGTTGTGCCCAATGAACCTGGGGCTTGTGATCCCGGGCTCCCCAGGTAAGTATCCAAATTGAAATAAATCTTAAATGTTTTCTTTGCAATAATATTGAAATAACAATTTTTGAAGGACGACGAACAGGCAAAAAAATAATTTGTTCCGAGACATTGGTACTTTTTTACTTTTAATCCCAGTTGGGGCACACAATGATTGTCATTTAACAAATTTCTTGAACCGGGAGTAATAAAAAGCTCCCTCAAACATTCACCCCTCTCAAAGGTGCCCCTTCGTGACGTTCTTTTTTTAAAACTCGGGGCCCCCTCCTGCTGTCCTCAATTCCTTGGGTAGGCCTAATTATGTCTAAGTCAAGCATGCAGTGTTGTTTCAAATGATTACATCATAGCCAAATACAAACCATTATGATGGGGATATAAATGTTTGTGTGAGGGTTTTTTTTTCTTCGTCAAGTAACCAGACTCGTAAAAAGTTTGTTTACAAGTCCGCCTTGTGGTTTCTATGGAACTTACAAGAACAGTACTTTGGAATTACGTCATGGGAACAAAAATACCCGACGACGTAATGTTATTACACATGTCATTCTTAAGGTGACCCTGCATGCACGTGTATTCGAGAATATTGAACAGTAGGTTGAGGTCTGATAGGCCTAAATGTGAAAAAATTATTTGTGAGCATTTTCATTCTTGTTACTCCATCGTAGAAGTACTAGAAAGAAAATCACGTCGTTTGAAATGTGGGTGTACTACTGGAGAATGATGAGATAAGCCAGGAATCTTCAAGAGTCGCTTGAAAACACACCTCTTCCATTCATCTTAATTAAATTTGATATGTTTGTAATAGTGTAGAGTGTCTAATAAATAATGTGTTGCTTTGCTTTATGATATGTTGATCCGTTTTGTTGCCTATTCGTTGTTGTCTAATCCTTCTCTATAACTATTCATTTTGTTATTTTTACGGAACTATAAATGTAATTTGATAATTTGCTTATTATTTTGTATATTATGTATTTTCCCAATCAGCGGTAGTACGATGTATCTCAATAAACATTTCTACCTTTGTAATTATTATTATCCCTTACATTGACATTATCAACATTCTATCCTATATTATGTATAGCGCATAGAGACTTTGTTTAATGCGATAATTATGAAATTCTACTAAATATATTATATGAAGATTAACAGAGAAATACTGCATATGGCAGGGCTTAAATGAACCGGGGTTGGACGTTAAATTAATACCGGATGGGAAATACCGGTATTTTCGGGTAAATACCAAATTTTGTCTAAACTGGGAAATACTCATGGAAAACAAGAAATTTTAACAATGACCAATTAAATTTTGTCAATGTATACATTGAAAAATATTATATAATATATAATATTATATAATATAGGACTGTATATATTAGAAGTCTTATAATAAACATCTAGTGTGTAAACACCTGGAAAATATTCAAATACTACCAGGGGCGTAGACAACGGGGGGGGGGGGGATGAGGGGGATGCATCCCCCCACCTCACAAGGTGGGGGGGGGGGGGTGGCATGTACAATCATCCCCCCAGGTTTTGGGGAATGATATTTGCTTACTTAATAAGTCATAATGATGATAATAATAGTAATAATAATGATAACAATTATAATATTAATAATAATAATAATTATGATGATGATAATAATAATCCTCATCATTATTGTAATTGTGTTTATTGTTATTAGCCGCATTCACACGGTGAAAGCCAATTCAGACGGTAAAAAAAAAGAAAATCTTACAAGTATTTTGTGGTTATCTTGTGGTTTGGAAACCACAAGATAACCACAAGATTAAACAGGCGCGGAACTTGGGCGGCCCAAAAAACAAACAAAAAAAAAAAGGAAAAAAAAAGAAGAAAAAAAAAAGAAAAAAAGAAAGAAAAAAGAACGCACGCTGGAGAGAAACCCTTTCAAGTGCAAATATTGTGAGAAGATATTCAACTCATCTGGTAACTTAACCAAACACATGATAACTCTGGATATAACTGTGTATTTAACTGTTACTTGATTTAAAAAGACGTTATCATGCACTGCTTTTTATGGTCTCCTTTGTGTTAAAGGTAATACAAAGTTTTGGGAAATTTTGAAAATTGGGTGGATAGTGAATCTTTACAATTTTGATATATTTGGATGCCCCTGGGGATGAATTATAAGCACTAAAAAAATTAGCCCCTAAAACACTTTTGTTTTCGAGAAAAATTAAATTTAAAAATTTACCGGTGCTCCCGGTAAATTTTGATGAATTTCAAATAGCGCCTATGGCCGTACAATGGTAGCTGCGACCATGAAAATCTCAGAATATGTAGTTGTGATATATAATTTCCAAACGGAAATAGCTAATCGGTCGATTTTAGTCAAGAAACATTGTTTCATAGCTAAATTAATATCTTGACCTTGAGAGGGAGCTATACAACATAAAGAGTTTATTATTTATAATTTCATAACTTTAGACTCAATTTCAACCGCGACAACGATCAATGAATATTGTAGGAACGCATATGCTTCCAATATGTTAATTTGAACCAAATTCATGACCCCATACCAAAACTTTGTAATACCTTTAATAGATGCCAGGAAAACATCACTTACGGGGTTCAAATAAACACCCCCCCAAAAAAAATCAGCTCGCCGCTTCGCGGCTCGTGGACGAAGCTCCGCATCGTCATTATTGGTCAACCCCCCCCCCTTAGCAAAAAGCTAGATCCGCCCCTGAGTCATCCCCCCCAGGTGTACGAACCTGTCTACGCCACTGAATATTACATCTATATAGAGAACTAAACATTATTATAGTTCAGTAAAATTGTCTATTATGACAATTACCTGCATCATAACTTGTAGAATTGTTAGTTTAACAGAATAGAATTAATAAAATAAACATGTCTTGCACATTACACATCAATATGAACCAATAGAATATTATCGCTTCAATTTTTCATCATACTCTGAGGGGATCTTTCGTATTTCTGCGTGGCATGCATTTTTTTTCGGGGGATCTGCATGACGTTGTAGCTTTGGCCAAAATACCCTCCAAAGACACCCCCCCCCCCCCCGCGGACAATTACCCCCCCCCCCCCTGCCCCCCAAAAAATTATCCCCCGAAAAAAAATATCCCATAGGAAATGACCCTCTAAGGACAACCATCCCCAAGGTAAACCGCAACCAAGGACAACCACACCGAGGACAATTACCCCCCCCCCCCCCGAAAATTTACTGCTGTTCAATCACCCCCGAGGACGCTCCCCCCTGCCTCAAAAAAAATTATCCCCCGAAAAATATTATAGGAAAATAACCTTCTAAGGACAACCATCCTCAAGGTAAACCGCAACCAATGACAACCACACCGAGGACAATTACCCCCCCCCCCGGAATTTTTCCCCTGTTTAATAAGGAGGAACTCCACTCTGTTAATAAGTTGGTTTGAATAAAAGCAGACAAAAATACAGAAACCAAGTAAGTGAAAGTTTGAGCGAAATTCGTATAAAATTGATAAGCTGTCGTACTTAAAGGCACACTGTCCTACTTGTAGCTACTTGCTCCCTCTATATAGAACACTTCCCCAATCGGTGCCTGTTGGTCCCCCATAATCCTCTTTTTCTTATGTTAAATGAGAGCTGAGTTAATGAGATAGCCACCTGTCACAGTGACCTTGCTGGCTGTGTGGTATAATCCCTTCTGACTGAAGTAGTAAAGCCTCCCTTTAATAAGTTTTACAGAGGAGAACAAAACGAAGGGACACTGATGTTCGCGGCTCGCTTGATTTTTTGAAGTACATGTATATTTAATTGGTCAAAAAAAAGAAGAACAAAAAGAAGAAGCTTATAAATGATTTTATACGAGGCACTGTAGAAAATTAATTCAAGAAACCCCAAACCCTCTAAAGCACCCCACTGACTCTCTCCCCTCCCCCCCCCCGAAAAAAAAACATTTCAAGAACCGCGCATGGGATGTACTAAAGCCGAAGCAACTTGGAGCTAAATAAAAGAAGTGAACCTGCTAGAGTGTGAGTGCAACTAGAATAGCAGAGAATGCAGAACAGAGAACGTTAGAGGGTGATATACCACTTTACCATAGCAGCCATACCTGGGTCACAAATAAAGACACCTCATGTTATTATTTGCCATTTCTTTTTCGTTTATTTTCGGGAGGGGTGGGGGCAGGGGGGGGGGGCTGTTGTGAGTAAAAACCTCCTTAAATATCTCAGATTCATCTTTGTGTAACACGCCGATCACACGCAGAAACTGGTAGAAAATACTCATCACACCATTCGTTGTGTTGCGGTTCTTTTTATTTCAGGTGCAAAGTAAACAAAGCTAAAGTAAGCTAAAACCAAAGCTAAAGCCTGGACAAATAAACAAAGTTAAAACAATTAAATAGAAATGTGGACATGTTTGAAAAACACACATAATAGTGATAAACATAATATTTGTTAATGACTCTAAGATACGCATTCCAACAATATGACGTCAAGCCGACTCATGATAATAAATGATAAACAGGTTGTTTATAATACATTCATTAAAACTTAATCAATATCGCATGAAAATAACAAGTATCTAATCAATAAAGTTCTTCCATCTTTATGGATAACTTTCCCAACAAATAAATGAATACAACCATCAAGTAAACTTTGTCAAACAATCAAACATAATTCCCAATTAAAACTACATTGAATTTGTGGTTTATATACATTGAATATGATAACCCACTCACCCTGGCAATCTGGCCTAGAGGACCGTTTCCTCTCGTTCCCGCTTCTTACATGTTGATTGTCAACACCTGAAGGAATAATAATTAATACAAAGCATTGTGAATTATATTCCACAGCAGAAAACTGAAGAAGATTCAGACTATATCCACAAACTGTTAACTCTCAAAATAATACTTTACTACTGTTTCGCAAAACACAATTAACCAGAGTTAACCTCAACACATTATATAACTACAACTTCTAAAAATTACAAGTGATATAACAAATAACATAGTAATATTCAAATCATCTCAAATTACTATTACCAAATCTTAATCTAGTGCTTAACTCACTAACGAAATCAACCTATACTGATGATTAAACAAATAATATGCCACACCTTACATAATGCATATTAATTCAACACAAACTATATCGTTAAAAAACGATACCAAGGTTATTAACTAACATCAGAATACATCTACAAAAGTACTAATTATCTCAATAATTATCCAACTTAACAAAAGAATAATCTTCTTACCTATATAATGACATGTTACACCAAAAGCTTGCAGAGTCGACCTCCCTGCCTGCCCCATGGATGGGGTGCAGTACAGGAGTGAATCTGTCAAATACCTCTGCCTTCTTTTATAACAGCTACACTCTCACGGTGGTATAGCTACCACACATAACCTGTTCTGGGAAAGGGTCTTCATTGGGAGGGATCGAGACAGGAAGTCTTTTGTTTTGGGGGTTCTTATCCGATGTTTACAATCTGGGGTTTGTTTGGCTAAGTTACTACAAGTGTTCTGGAAAGGGGGGGGGGGGGGGGGGGGGGGTCGAGTTACTAACCTTTGACCAAGTGACCGTACATCATTAACTCTCTCATAGCTGTGGAATGTCTTGTTTTGGCCAAATTGATAGCTTCTACTCGGAATATGTGTGAGTCATACTTCTTTGAAGTACACAATTTGTAAACATATAAACTTCTTACTTTCCTCCTGAGGAGATATTGATTAGAAATAGATATATATGTTTCACTATAAAACAGTTCAATTCTGACCTGTTACATTTGTATTTACATTTTCATTGTATATACTTGAATAGGTTTTATACATTTATAATTGGCCCACTAGAGCTCCTGGTGAAAATCTGCTGTTGCAGCACATAAATTCGTAAAAACGTTTCGATGACGCTATTGTTCACATTTGCAATTTGGTTAAAATCTGAAGTAAAAAAAAAACAAGAGGGAAGGTAAAAAAGTTAGCCGCGTTATTTCTAAGTTTAGAAGATTAATTACCACAAATTTGCCATTTTAACTTTTGCTAAGCTTTAGTACAACAATATACAAACCACTGATATAATTGTTCTGCAATTTTTTCCCATTCTTTCTGGCCCTGGTGATCTGTCTGTCTGCTTATAAGATACTCCTTCATATTATCCTTCCAAAATATACACAATATGAATATTACATTTTAAACATATTTGTTTGTGTAATGATTTCGTGATTAAGGGGAACCAAAACCTTTATACTAAGTTACTTTTATTGTAAAGTTTAAGATATTTGAATAAAATCAATGAAAATTTGAACAAAATCGGGCAAGGAAAGCTTTTTGAAATGACTAGTCACTAAGAGGGCGATATTCAATTTGATGACATCATCTGTGGACAACTCTCCATGCCTTTTGTACATCAAATTTCATGTTTTTCCTTTTTTCTTGTGATTGAGATAATCTACTCCCCTGAAAGCAAGGTATAGAATGCAAAATGATATTCTACTTCTTCATGTTATGAAGTCGGATCAAGAACACAAATAAATACGAAGAAAACGAAAAAATTGTGAAATTTTATGTACAAATGAAGGCATGGAGAGTTGTCAACAGATGATGTCATCAAATTGAATATCGCCCTCTAGTGACTAGTCATTTAAAAAAAGCTCTAACTTCCTTATTCCTTGCCCGATTTTGTTCAAATCTTTTAAACTTTACAATAAAAGTAACTTAGTATGAAGGTTTTGGTTCCCTTTAATGTTCATGACCCATACAAAATCATTGGCACATGCAGCGAGTGAGATGGGAAGGTAATTTTGTTGGTGAATTGCCGTTGAGTCTACAACCAGTTCGTCTGATACCATGCAATTAGTCTATTCCCATATGGTCTATATAACCAGCTTGTCTACTATCCACATGGTCTTACAATCATTTTGTCTATACATATCATTTGGTCTAATGAGTTTAGGCTAATTTCCATATGGTCTAATCCATTAAGTCTACTACCCATTTGGTAGTCTAATAAACAGTTATTCTAATTCCCAGTTCGTCTAATGCCCATTTCGTCTACCATCCTCAAGTTCTAATAGTCCTTTGATGAGTATTAATATTCATGAATAAATGATTATTAAACTATATGGATAGTAGACACAAAGTATATTAACCTTAATGGTCATTAGACTAAATGATATGTAGACGAAATGATCATTAGACCATGTGGATAGACAGATAGTAGACGGGCTGGGTATAGGCCATATGGGAATGGACCAATTGAGCTGGTTGTAGACCAAACGACTATAAACCATTTTGCCGACTTGAACTAAAATTTGGGAATCCCCCTAAATAAACCATTACGTCATGGTCGCCATTGTTTTGTATTAGTCTGTATAAAAAAGCCCTATTTAAGTTATCGTTTAAAAAAATGAATTATAAAGATTAAGTTACAGATAATATATAAACGGTAATAGAAAATGTAAATTAATTAGCATTTGATTTTTTGTTCTATTGTTATTTTTCATAAATTATAATTTTCTTACCTGATATGACACACCAACAAGCCTGTACTCAAAAATAGAGTTACGAAATCTAGACTATTTACGCGTAAACTATCATGCAAGACTCGGAGTGACAGGAATGACGCAATGCTATGTTTAGGCAGTTTTTAAAAGGAAAATGTCGGCAATACATGAATCGTTCACAAGGCGACGTTCCTGTACTTTAATCTTAAACTATCCCAAACATTAATTTTGATAGATCTGTGGAAAGGCTGTGAGTGATGTCGCTCCGACACGGCTTACAAGCTATTGTTCGCGTGGTTCGGCGAAGGGTGCAGCAACAAGCACAACAGCACACCCACGGTCATGCAGGCCGACAAAAGGCCGATGCTCCGACATTAAATCCCGCTCAGCACTACCACAGTAGCGGACCGACTGGACCAAATGTTGTTCTTCGTCCAAAGTCACAAAATCTGGCAAATAGGGCCGCCCAGGTATGGCGACTGACACCCGGTTCCTGGTCTCGAATTACTCTTGCAAATGGGACTAGAACTGTCCCGTCTTCAAGACCAGTGTTGCCATTATTGCTTGGATTTGCAGGAATTGGATTTGTCAGCCAAGACCAAGTCCAAGATTCTCCACAAGATGGTGAAGCCGGTATTGCTGCAAGAAGTGGCATTGATCTTGATACAGCAATACAGGTTGTGCAGGTACGTTGTGTTTAAAAATAATGTAGTTAATATTTTATTTGTAATTGTTTTCTCCCTTTAACCATTAACCATTAATTAACTCAGAAATTAAGCTAACTCTGAATATTAGATGATGTTTAATTTAGCCTCTAAAAAACAATGTATGTAGCTTCTGCATTCTGGTTGTCTATTGATTCATCATCATCAACTTCAAGTGGCGCTGTAAAGCGCTGCCTTTGCCTTCACCTGCCATTTGTGTGGCACCTTTCATTCCTTGTCCAGACACTTTATATCATCAGTCCAAGATATTGGTGGACGACCTCTACCCCGTTTTCCTTCGACTGCTCCTTGTAGTATTCGCTTTGGAGTCAGGCTAACTCGGATCAGGTGACAACTCGGCCCAGATGCAAAAACAGTCATTTCTTGCATGTTTAGGTTTAGGGTTAGGTTTACGGTTAGGGTTAGGGTTAGAGTAAGGGTTAGAGTTAGGCAGCGCTCAAAATACACGGGGGCGGTGGGCGATTCGCCCCCGTGAGTTCCATAATCGCCCCCGTCAGGTTGCTCACGGGGGCGATTGCAAAATTACAAATCGCCCCAGTGGAATTATAAAATTAAGATTATCTTTTCTGATATAACTTTAACACAATATTGAGTATTAATTTTCAAACCTTAAACCAATGAAATGGAACTTAGATGGCGCTTTCTCTACCATCTCTACGAGTATTCCCGATACAAAAAACGGAAGCTCGCGGTGCGGCCGTCAGCACAGTGGCTATACTGCGCTGGTAGTACCGGTGTGCACGCTGACGCCGAATATCTGCTGGAGCTGGAGATCGACAATCGCGCAAGGACTGAAACATGGAGAAGTTTTTCGTTGTGAAAGTTTGAATCCTCTGAAATCTGGTGATTCTTAAAGACTAGCAAATAATGTAACCCGACCAGTATATCAATATTGAGAAGAAGAAGAAGAAGGCATAAGATGTTGCAGGGGCGGATCTATGCGGTTTAGGGGGTTTAACCCCCCCCCCCTCCCCCTTGTGCTGCCAAGGAAAAATGTGATGTGCACAGAAAAATGCTATCATGTGTCCAGACCTACACAGTGTTAATAGATGTCAGTAGATGCCAGGAAAATATCACTACATATGTTCAAAAAAGCACCAAAAAATCGCCTCGCCGCTTCGCGGATCGTGGACGATGATCCGCATGTTAGTAGATGCCAGGAAAACACCACTTACAGGGGTTCAAAATAGCAACAACAAAAATCGCCTCGCAGATACGCGGCTCGTGGACGATGCTCCACATCGTATTTGGGGTACCCCCCCCCCCCACCCTTAGCAAAAAGCTTGATCCGCCCCTGTGTTTTGGAAGGATATGGTAAAGACTAAAAGTAAAGAGAGAATGTAAATAAGGTTGCTCTGAATAATGAGGAGGAAATTAAAATTATGTGCAAAACGGGAAGAAATGGAGAAAATGTCAACACGGGGATAAAGTCAATAACAGCTATGTAACAAGTATATTTCTAAGAGGAAAAATACCGACTTAGATAATAAATGATAATAATAAAATAACAAGGAGTTTCACGGGTACCAATTCAATGGAAATTTGTATTAAAATAAGAGCCCCCATCAGCACTAAAAACGCCCCCGTGAGAAGGCTCACGGGGGCTCTTTTTTTTTTGGAAGAGCCCCCGTGGGCAAAAAATTAATTTGAGCCCTGGAGTTAGGGTAAAATGACAAAAAACAACCATTTTTGCAGCTGGGACGAGTTGTCCCCTGGTCCGAGTTAGCCCGGATCCTTTGCTTTGTATTAGTATTAGTATAATAGTGAGTGTCTATGTTCATGTATATAACCGGTGTGTTGGCTCAGTCAGTAGAGCGTCCGCCTCACAACCGGAAGGTCGTGGGTTCGAACCCCGGCCGCGTCATACCAAGTGGCTGCCGGGCTCACGATCAATTGGGCAATAGAATTTCCATTTTCGGTTTAAACTTAATCAAATTTGGAGTGGACTTTAAAAGATTATTATTATTATTATTAATATATTTTTTCTTCAAACTTCTCTTCAGTCTGTCTTCAAGAACCGTGACCTCAAACCAGATCACTTGATGGATCACCCCTTCACTGAGTTCCCATCCAAACTAACTGGTTACACACTCTCTAAAACCACCCTCGCAAAGGGTACTGAGGGCGTCGTCTTTGGTGCTAAGAAGCGATGTAGCGTTCCTTCACCTGAGGGAGATGTAGAGTTTGCTGATCCCTGCGACAAAGACATGCCCATGTCCGCTGATCAGCAGAAAAATGGAGGGCGTGGAGAGCAGCGAAATGAAGAGTTGCCAATTTGTGACGATAAAGAGTGCAATTTAGCCTTAAAGGTTTGTAGTTCAGCTTGCTAGAAACTCTTTACTCACAGTATCCATGGAACTAGTGCCCCCGTAACACAAAAGTTTGCAATCAATCGCAAATTGGCTTTTGGCCAATCATGATCATTGTTGCATGTACATATTGTTCAAAAGCCTGACCATTAACCAATCAGAATTCTTGTTTGAAATTTGCAATGAAATGAATTGCAGACCAGGCTTTGTGTACTAACAGGGTTCTGGTGTGTCAAAGTCGGAGTTGTCAAAATAAAAATTGGACAAATATTGAGAAAGTTACGAGTGTTTAAAGAGAAGGTTGAGTTCTGGGAAGAGGTGAAAAATAATTTGTGAGCGTTATCATTATATTATGCAAGTATGGAAGTACATCAGCTAAAAAATTGCAAACCAGGTTTTGTGTACTACCAGGGTTCTGGTTTGTATAATTCAATGATTTTACCTTATTCAATGTATTGCAATGTTGTATGGGCCAATACATATCCCAGTAGGCTCCTTGGATTATTGAAATTACAAAAAAAGATTGTAAGAATATGTTCAATGTCTCACTATACTGCTCCTTCACAACCACTATTTAAAAAACTTAATCTTCTCACAATCTGTACTGTATCTCATTAATGGTCTTTAAACATAAACATAACAAATTACCATATAATCTTGCCTCTATTATTAAATGTAAAACAGAAATGTAATACTAGATACTAATACTAGAAATCCAGAAAATTACTATGTCGAAAAATGTAAAAATACAGCATCATCTTTTTCTTTCAAATCAAAAGGACCATCAACATGGAACTCTCTTCCTCATTATCTTAAAACAATTTCGTTTCTTAATTCTTTTAAATCAAAATTTAAGTTTTTTTTATTCACATACTCTACAAAATAATTAATCCATCCCAACTTTTATAACTTTTATAACTTTTAAATTTATTTTTTTTGCCATAATGTCACTATGCTTTTCGAATTCTTTATCAGTAAAATTTTTGGTATTTTAATAGGCTGGGGATTGCGTCGACAGAACCTTTATTTGGTTCTTTTGCAATTTCCATTTCATGTTCATTATCTATTTCCTTGATTTCTTACTCTTGTCTTTACTTCCCTTTTTAATTGTGTGTTTAAAGTTCAATGTATACTGTGTATCCTACATGAAAATATGATGTCAATGTACAATGTTTTTCAATGTACTTTTTTTAAAATGGACTTGAATAAAATAAAATTGAATTGGAATTGAATTGAATTGAAAATGTTCCATGAAAAGCATGGCTCTTCAAATACCGTAATGTTCTAAAATATGGCATGTGACATCATAAAAATCAGGACAGATTTTTAAGCCACATGTATGACATGTTTGTGTAGACCCATATACATATTTCTGTGTACAGTGTTTGTAACTTTACCAAGACTGGGCCAAATTTATTATCATTTTGATGATTCCAGAACCTTGCAGTACACACCAATACTTACATGTATATGCTAGATGATCAACCTTTTCTGATCGATTCCACAACATTCTTTCACAAAACAATTGCATGACCAGAACTTTATCTTTAAAAGTCAAGACTGCTAAAAGTGTGAATCTCTAATCTGGACTTGGTGATTCGCTTATGACATATTCATGGAAGATTTTTCTGTTTTTTGCACAATATAATAACATGACTAAAAGACAAATTTAAATGAAAGATTTTTTTTTTTCTTCCTATAAGCACCTTTTCTTGTCATCCCCTTTTACAACATTCCTAATCCCCCTTGAAGCTGATCAACATACGTATGGTCTCTCTTTTCATTTTTAGATGATGTTTAATTACAATGTTGGATCCACTCCTGCTGACATCATGGCAGAATATGAGGCTGAACAGCTCCCTCTTGTGATGGCTGGAGGGACATTCTGTCAATCCAACAAGTTCAAGCACGAGAGGTGTGTACAGTCAAACCTGCTTGAGCAACCACCTGTCTTTAAAGACAACATAGTCATATTGCATGAGACTTGGGGAGTGTTTCACAGAAACTAAGATCGACTTTGAGTTGGACTTAACTATGGCAGGCCGTTCCTGCCACTGTTTGCTCTCAACATCTGGTTACAAAGCAATGAATTGGCTCTAGTATATACCATTCAAAACATTTTAGTGTTGAAAGATTTTTAAAAGCCTGTTTTATGTCTTATTTTCATGGAAAAACGGTTAGGAGAATTTATTGTTTGAGTGTGTAACACAGTGACGCCTTGTGGTTTTAGAATTTTGAAAGGATTTGTTGCATGTTGGAGGGTTAGTACAGTACCAGTAGATGGAATATAATACTGGTAAGTGACATATACAAAAACTACACGGTTTTTCATCAACCTTCAACAATGTTACCGGTTCAACCAATCTCGAGAATCTAGAGCACGCAATCAATCCAGTGGGTGCACAGCTGTGCCCATTCCCAGAGAGTGGTGGTGTATCTCTCAAGCTCTATGCAAAACAGGGGCCTGTTTCATAAAACTTTTTATCAATAACAAATGCTAAATTTCTATGACAAATTTGCTCTCAGCCAATCAGATGCCATGGTTTCAGTAGCTTATAACAGTAGCTTGTAACTTGTTATTGATATCAAGTTTGCTCTCAGCCAATCAGATGCCTGCTTTCAGTAGCTTATAACAGTAGCTTGTAACTTGTTATTGATATCAAGTTTGCTCTCAGCCAATCAGATGCCTGCTTTCAGTAGCTTATAACAGTAGCTTGTAACTTATTATTGATATCAAGTTTGCTCTCAGCCAATCAGATGCCTGCTTTCAGTAGCTTATAACAGTAGCTTGTAACTTATTATTGATATCAAGTTTGCTCTCAGCCAATCAGATGCCTGATTTCAGTAGCTTATAACAGTAGCTTGTAACTTGTTATTGATATCAAGTTTTATGAAACAGGGTCCAGGTTGACCTGGGAAACAAGACCAAGGATGATTTTCCTCCTACGCTACAATAAGTGTCATGAAAGTATGCTAATGAACTTCTCGAAATATTCGTGCCTTATTTAAAAGATATATCTTTGGTATCATCTCTGCACAATCATCACCAATTTTTAAATGTTTATCCTTCTTTTCTTTAAAAAAACAACTAAAGTCATACCAGATTTCGGAAATTGATATTGAATATCATTGTATTCCCAGCAGAGGGATGCCAGCACATTTTAAAACACTTTTAGTCATTTTTTAAAACTAAGTGATAATATCATTTTTAAAGGCCGTCTGTACTAGTTTGGCAAGGGGGATTAGACCACCAGCAAGGTCACTGACAGGTGGCTATCTCATCAACTCAGCTCTCAATAAACATAAGAAAAAGAGGATCATGGGGGACCAACAGGCACCGATTAGGCATTGTTTTCTATATACAGGGAGCAAGTAGCTACAAGTAGTACAGTGGGGCTTTAACAATTTGGACAATGTATGAAATGAATTGTGTCATATGTAGATGTAGTCAAAGAATGGTATTACTTTCAAATGCATTTTTCTCAAAGTGTACATCAGTTTTTATCGGGTGAATCCATTCACAAATAGCAAATAGCCACTATTATATACCTCACTTAAAGGAAACCAAAACCTTCACACAAAGTTACTTTTATTGTAAAGTTTAAAAGATTTGAATAAAATCAGTGAAAATTTGAACAAAATCGGGCAAGGAATAAGGAAGTAAGAGGTTTTTGAAATGACTAGTCACTAGAGGGCGGTATTCAATTTGATGACATCATCTGTGAACAACTCTCCATGCCTTTTGTACATAAAATTTCACAATTTTTTTGTTTTCTTCGTATTTATTTGTGTTCTTGATCCGACTTCATAACATGTGAAGTAGAATATCATTTTGCATTCTATATCTTGCTTTCGGGGGAGTACATTATCTCAATCACAAGAAAGAAGGAAAAACATGAAATTTGATGTACAAAAGGCATGGAGAGTTGTCCACAGATGATGTCATCAAATTGAATACCGCCCTCTAGTGACTAGTCATTTCAAAAAGCTCTTACTTCCTTATTCCTTGCCCGATTTTGTTTAAATTTTCACTGATATTTTTCAAATATCTTAAACTTTACAATAAAAGTAACTTAGTATGAAGGTTTTGGTTTCCTTTAAGTAATCCAGCAATCTGATTGGTCGAAATTGCATTCATAAACTTTAACTGTTCCTGTAAAAACAGACCTATTTTCCCAATAACCATGGTTATTGGGAAAATAGGTCAGTCTCCATGGTTACCCCATAGGTTTACATGTTAAAAAATGGTTTGAGCGATCGAGGATACCGTACGTGTGCGAAGAATTGGTCGGTAATTGCAATACAATTGAATCTCGATCGATCTTACCGACAATTTTATCTTGCATTGTTGACATGAAGACAAAAATAAACTTCCAAAAACAAAAAAACAACATCTGCCGATAGATCTTGATCTAAGTTCGTGCCAATATGCATTGCAAAAGTAAAAGAAGGGCCCGATTAATGGAGCAGCCGTGAATCATCAATCACGCGAAGCCGTTTTCAATCCATTTTAATGTATATATTAGAGAAAACTGTTAGGTATGGTAACAGAGCGCGATAGCCGAGCGGTTTAAGGCGCTGATTTAGTTACGTCACCTTTGGTACGCAAGAGATCGAATCCCATCTTCAACAAAAGTTTTTTTATTTTTTATTTTTTAGTCTATTTTTTTTCGGCATATAAAAGTATTAATGACTGCTTTAATATTCGAGAAATAGTTGTTTTTATACGCTCTCGGGAAGGTTACAATTGGGCTATTGCCCTCGGCATGCCTCGGGGCAATAGCACAATTCTAACCTTCCCTTGAGCGTATAAAAACAACTATTTCTCTCAAAGCAGTCATTAATACTATATTATTATTATTATACATGCTTCATGCCCTTCTACAGGGCACATACTGGAAATGAGGTACAGGGGGGTATTTCACAAAGATCCTAAGTTAAACTTATCTCTAAGTTGGAGTTAAAAATTATGGAGAGCCATTTGTAGCTTTAAATAAAATATATTCCAAAGTGAAAATTCAAGTATTTTAGACTTTTTATAAATTCCACATCAAAAACATAAAATCTCCTTGATATTAGAAAATATGTATTGAATTGATGCTAACGGCTTTCCATAATTGTTAAGTCCCACTTAGAGATAAGTTCAACTTAGAGATAACTTCAACTTAGGATCTTTGTGAAACACCTGTCTTAGAATTTTTCCCCCTTTTCATATTTCTGCAGACCTAATGGCAGCCTTCGTTCAAGTCACCCAAACATTGTTCTTATGCATCGAGCCTTTGTGGATGATGTGCGTGTGCCTAGTCTCAGCTCTGCAGTCTCTTTGTTTGATGTGGCATTGCCTGTGAGGCTCAACCCTATGGGGGCTGGGGCAGACACTACCATGTACATAGTCATGAAAAGGTAACAACCCACACCCATTTAGGGAATATGCAATTCTAATATTAATTTAGAAATTATGATACAGTGGTACATCATTTAAAAATAAAGTTGAGTACTGGTTTTGTTATGTTGTCTTACTGGGTAATTCTTTTCAGAAGAGATTTCTACTATGATACTCTTTCAAACTGATAAATACCTCATGATACCTGTATGAAGAATGAGAAAGCTCACACCTTCTCTTTACTTATTCTGTTTTGTAATGTGCAGGTACAGAACTTCCTTGAGGGATTACTTGAGCATGGAATGTGACCTGCCAGACCATACTGTCATGGTCATCGTGGCGCAGTTACTTGAAGCTGTTGGTTACCTTGGAAACCAGGGTGTGGTCCATCGTGACCTCAAGAGCAACAACATTCTTGTTGATTACGAGGAAGGTGAGGGAACTTTCATGAATCAGAAATTCCTGGCACATTCCTATGGTCAGGTTATGGGTCCCATTGGTCCTATGCCTAATTGGTCCTATATTCAATTGGTCCTATATTCAATTAGTCCAATTGATCCTATAACCAATTGGTCCTATATCCAGTTGGTGCTATGTCTCTTTGGTGCTATGTCCCTTTGGTGCTATGTCCCATTAGTACTTTGTTTAATTGGTTCTATGCCCAATTGGTCCTATATCCAGTTGTTGCTATGTCCCTTTGGTGCTATGTCCCATTAGTACTTTGTTTAATTGGTTCTATGCCCAATTGGTCCTATATCCAGTTGGTGCTATGTCCATTTGGTGCTATGTCCCATTAGTACTTTGTTTAATTGGTTCTATGCCCAATTGGTCCTATATCCAGTCGTTGCTATGTCCCTTTTGTGCTATGTCCCATTAGTACTATGTTTAATTGGTTCTATGCCCAATTGGTCCGACACCTGATACATATTTCTCCCAAATCAAATAGGTTTTTCCTTTGCATTTTTACTTAAACAGAATCAATGGAATTACATTATATATGTTTCGTGCTTTTTACTACTTGTAATGCGGTTTATTCTTATATGTTAGTTTTACACTGTTCTTATCTTTGCTTGTGAGCTTTGGTGATCTTCATTATTTACATTTCTGTGTACTACATGTTTATCCTGTTCAGGACCATGATGTAAAACAGATTTTGTATCTACAATGTATATCTGATTCTTGTTATCCTGAATAAATATATTTCAATAAAATAAAAAAAAATAAAATATGCCCGGTGCGAAAGTTCACTAGTGCCAACTTCTCTATGTTCAGCCTTTTCATTTCTTCTCTGTTTGTATAGCTTCTGGAGCATCACCACATGTAGTCATAGCGGACTTTGGATGTGCGCTTTCATTACGCGGGAGAAACCTCCAGGATTCTGTGAGTGTCGAAGACCGGAATAGGCAAGGCAACTCAGCACTAATGGCTCCCGAGGTAAGCATTGTTAATAATAATAATAATAATAATAATAATAAAAACGTTACTTATAAAGCGCTTACCACCTAAGTCTCTAAGCGCTATAACACACAAACTAGACTGATACACAATTACATCTTATACAAAACTAAGAATGCAAATAAACCTACAAATTACAATACATAATTATGGAAGACACATCAAAGTGAACAGAGTTAATTAATCATCGAACACAATTTTGAATAAATGTGTCTTAAGACTAGTTTTGAATAGGTAACGGTTTGACAGTTAGAGATGGCATGGTTGACCTTGGGTTTGGATTCTTGCCATGACTACAAATTTTGAGAGAAAATGTTGAAGTGCCCCAATCACCTATTGTGATCAGCTAGGATGTAAGTCCACCTCACATTCAATGGGAACTCAGTGTTATATGCTCTGGCTCCTAACCATTAGGAGCCAGAGCATATAACACTGAGTTCCTATAGGAAATATATTCATTCAGATGATGATATCTCAATCAATACTTAACATATTCAATTGGTTTTCGACATTTGGACATTATTTTTGATGCTCTTTCGGAAAATGTAGAAAAAATGAGAAATTCTAAAAGATTTTTATGACGTCACAGCTTCGGTACTCTATGGCCTAACGGATAAGGAGAAAGAAGGAATATAAGGAATAACATGAAACCGCACATGCGAACCCAGGTCAAACATTGGTTCCCTGCAAGCCCAATTATATTTATGCGAGCAAATACAGGTGTATCGAGTAGTCTATTCACAAGTTGCTTTTTATGTTAAATGAAAGTGTATTTAAACTTACAAAATCTCTTTACAGAATTAATATTTGAAGTATATATTTTGAATTTATGATCACCACCTTGAGCCACTAACCACAATATATCTTGGTGATTTGAACACTTTTAAAGACCCATAGTCATGGGCTCTCAATGGGGAATTTGGGTGTTTACCCATTAAAGATAAAGTTGAGTTCTGGTCATGCGATTGCATTGTGAAAGAAAAGTTGTGGAATGGATCAGAAAAGGTTGATCATGTAGCATGTAAGTATTGGTGTGTACTGCAAGGTTCTGGAGTCATCAAAATCATAATAAATTTGGCCCAGTCTTGGTAAAGTAACAAGCACTGTACACAGAAAGATGTATATGGGACTACACAAATGGTGTCGGGTTAGCTTACCTTGATTTCCTTATCTTTCTATGCTCATTAATCAGCAAGTATACATTTTCTACCAAAATTGTTTGGCGATGGACATTTATGTGTAATCTTGAACATTCAGTGTAAGTTTTGTTTGAGAATTCATTTTTTTTTTTTTAAACCAGAACTCAAGTTTATCTTTAAGCATTGAGAGTGGAGATCATCACTTACATGATTTGTTCGTCATATGTAATGCTCTGTACCCTCCACCTGGGGGGTGTTTCACAAAGATCCTAAGTTGAACTTATCTTTAAGTTGGACTTAACAATTATGGAAAGCTGTTAGTATCTTTGAAAATGCTTTGTAAAAGTAATTTTAAAAGTAATTTTAAAAGGCATAAAATGTTGATTCAAATCATTCATATTTTCTATTGTCAAGGAGATTTCATGTTCTTGATGTGGAATTTATGAAAAGTCTAAAATACTTGAATTTTTGCTTTTGATTATATTTTATTTTAAGGCAACAAATGGTTCTCCATAATTTTTAAGTCCAATTTAGAATTAAGTTTGACTTAGGGTCTTTGTGAAACACCCCCTTGGTATAGTGGCCCACATGCACATCCCAATCATTTATATATGGGGAGGAAAGACCTCAGGGTAACAGTGATCCAGTTCACTTTTCCCCTCCTGCAGGTACGTAACACCAGTATTAAATAAACGATTATAACAACTATTTTACAATTGCATGCAGGTAACAAAAGGATACCATCACGATTGTCTCCATTACCATGACTACCTGAAGGCAGATGCGTGGGCAGTTGGAGCCATCATATATGAAGTTTGCGGTCAAAAAAATCCATTCTATTCTGATGGAGTGAACAGCTGTGGGTATGAAGCTGGCGATCTTCCCCAACTCCAAAGTCAAGCTGTGGGACTGAAGATAATTTCTAAGCTTCTCCTACAAAAAGATCCAGGAGAGGTGAGTATCAGGAAAAAAAAATCCCTTTTTCTGTTGCAGTATTACCTTTCAAAAATTCCTTTTCTGTTGCAGTATTACCTTTCAAAAATTCCTTTTCTGTTGCAGTATTACCTTTCAAAAATCCCTTTTTCTGTAGCAGTATTACCTTTCAAGAATTCCTTTTTCTGTTGCAGTATTACCTTTCAAGAATTCCTTTTTCTGTTGCAGTATTACCTTTCAAGAATTCCTTTTTCTGTTGCAGTATTACCTTTCAAGAATCCCTTTTTCTGTTGCAGTATTACCTTTCAAAAATTCCTTTTCTGTTGCAGTATTACCTTTCAAAAATCCCTTTTTCTGTTGCAGTATTACCTTTCAAAAATCCCTTTTTCTGTTGCAGTATTACCTTTCCAAAATACCTTTTCTGTTGCGGTCATACCTTTCAAAAAATCCTTTCCTATTCCTTTCCTATTGCTGTGTTTCCTTTTAAAAATTCCTTTTCTGTTGGGTCATACCTAAAACAAATTCATTTTCCTTCTATAATCGATTGTTCTCTTTCTTTTTTATAGTTGTTTCCTTTTAAAATGCACTTTTTGTATAGTGCTGTTATGTAATTTCATCTTTTGCACAAGTGGATTTGACGGATTCCTTTCAAATCTTTTACCGTATCATTTACTATTATTATTATTGCTAGTATTATTGTTATTGTGATTGTTGTTATTATTATTATTTTTTTTTATCGTGAAATGAAATACAACAGATATCATCAAATACCCTTTTGTAAGACTTTGTGTAGTTGCAAAGCCAACAGCAACATCTGTATTGTTGTTGTTGTTGTTTTAATTTATAGGGTTTTTCATTCAGAAGTGAATATTTACGCCTCTTCTCTCAGGATTTTTATTCCTTTAAAATTAGATTTACTTTTTTTTATATATAGATTTGGATAAATTGGATTTTTAAAAGCTATGCAATACCAATAGCTAGTCTTAATTCAGACCATTAATTGAAAGCCTATTAATACGACCATAAATAAACCACCAAATCAGCCTTTTTCCTGTAAATTGTAAATACCAGAGTGCTACAATTAACCCTGAAAATAATGCCCTTTAATATTTATATACTGCTTATTCTTAGCAATGTATCAAATACATGTCAAATATATACTTTATATCGAATGGTCTGCACACAAGACTATCAACTTTACACGTGTACACTTTCACTGAGTGAAACTCCATTTCGTTTAGAACAACTAAGAAAACAACCCTAATTTTCATGTCTGCAAAAATCATTCTGAAACCACTTTCACACCAAGCTGTACTGACTTCTTAGCAGGATATACTGTCGAAATAGTGATTGTCTCATTCTGAAATGAGACATTCTGCATGAAAAATTAGAGAGCGAATATTGCAAGATGTCGCCTCTGTGAAACCCAATAGTGCTCTGCCAGTTTTTACATTAATTAGCACATACGAATACGTCGACAACTGTATTACGTAATGGTATCTGCGAATCAAAAAACATAATGAAAATCAGTTTTGTCAGCGATGGTGAACATTTATTGATTATAATGAGACTTTCTAATGAGGTGGTAGGTTCAGTGCACGAAGCACGACTTAAGAACTGTCGGCCGTCAACGTGAACTCTACTCTTGGTGGTTGACGTGTGGGTAGATGCCTGAATTGTGTCAAATTCCCCTTGAGAACCCACTACTATGGGCTTTCAAGAAATCAAGACGGGATGGAGGTAAGGGAGGGGGGGGGGTATAATTGTATTAGATGGGCAGGGGAGGGATATGAGGGATGTTTTATGGTGACAAGAAATTGGTATTTATCCTGCTCATTTTAAAATACATTCGATCATGACTAAACCTCGTTTTCTCTCTTTGCCATTCTAGCGACCATCAGCTCAAGTGGCTGCCAACATCCTGCATCTGCTGTTATGGCAACCATCAGTCAGCAGTCTCCTCCGGCTCTGTCACAGCCAGTCTCAGATGGATAGCGAGCTGTCGGCCTGGATTATCAAGGTACATTTACGATTCAAACCATAAAGTTATGATATCTCCTTGATGGAATTTATCCAAGCCTTCTGGCTTTCAGCATCCACCTGTTTCATAAAACTTGATATCAATAACAAGTTACAAGCTACTGTTATAAGCTACTGAAATCATGGCATCTGATTGGTTGAGAGCAAATTTGTCATAGAAATTTAGCATTTGCTATAGATAACAAGTTTTATGAAATGGGCCCCAGGCCTCTCATCAAAATCATTAGTAACCTTTAATGGAACTCAACCCTTTCCCCTCCTTTTCCAGGTCTCTCTGATGCAGCTGGTGCAAGACCAGGCAGAAAAGACACTCCCTTCGACCCGGGCAGACCCTGGTATTCCCTTGAACCCAGTTGAGAAAGGTCTGTTGGAGACGTTCTTGAAACGTGTCAATTCCGGCCATCTGATCTGTGCCACGCAACACCTTGTCAAAGCGTTTGAACCTCTAGCATTGTTTGCAGTATCATCACTGCCAGTGGGAAGGGAGCAGCTGACAGATCTTTCATCAAATGCAGATCGTTTGTGACCCTTCAGGCTTAACCCTTTAAATACTAAGGGTTTTTAAAAATATTTATTTGTCTAAGCAGAGTTGCCTGTTCAGTTTAACAAATTGCTATCCCTGAGGGCCTTGCACAATAAAAACAACATACATAAAATATTTACAGACTTATAAAGTACGAATTGAACACATAAATAATATAAGAAACAGAGGTTATGAAAACAAAGGTAAATAACATAACAAAAAATATGAATACATTATTGTAAAGTGTAACTAATTATAAACATATGGTATGATCAAAACTTCCGATTTACAAATTATTAAATAGGCTAAATGAATTTAACTTCCTTCTTCAAATCGGCAACTGTGATATTTCCTTCCCTGTTACACCACTTCTACAGTAAGTCATCGTCATCTTCTTCTTCTTTTCCTTTCTTTTCCGTATCCTCTTATATGAATTTTCCATTGTCGCTTTCTACTACTACTACCCATACCTTTTCCCCTCTCAGCCTTTTATCACTCTTCCTCTGTAAATCTCTCCCACTCTTAATTTCAATAAGTTACATTGTATTTGCAAACGTTACTCCTCACCTTTCAGTTTTACTCTCGATTTTTTTCCACCACATACACTTGCTCCATTTACCGCATATTGCTTTACTTTAGTCCTTCTTTCACATGATTTCAGTGGTATTTAATTCAGATTTCTTTCTAATTTATGTTTCCATATGTTGCAATAAGCTATATTTCTCGTATTTATACTGATATATTTTACAAATTCAATATATCATGTTATGCTTTGCTCATTATATTACATCATGTGTTATTATTTTGTTTGTAAACTTTTGTAATTCGGCTAAATGCCGCGAAGAAAGTTTTATTTGAAATAAACCATTTTGAATTGAATTGAATTGAATTGAACCAATTCACATGAAAAGAAGAAGTGTATTTTGATGAAATGGGGAAAGCAGAGCTGCCAACCATTATGTTTTTCCCAGAATTATTCTGTTTTTTTAATCCAAAATACGTTTTTTCTTCATAAAAATTTAAAAATTTAAAAATATATTTATTTATTTAAAACTTTTTTTTTTACATACTGCACATAAAATAATTGCCCTTAATGTTGATTTGATCAAAAATTCAATAGAAAAGTAAGGTTAAAACATACTTGAAGAGGAAAATATTCTAAAAAAGAATGAAACGCTGATAATACCAAAATACCAATATAAAAAATACCTACTTGTAAATAAACTATAGGTCCCAATATGGAAAAAAATCAGCCTGAGAAATGGACATTTCTGCATTGGAATTGTGTCACGCGTGGTTTCGTTTTAATGAATTTCTTTTTTTTGCCATCATGGTTCCTTTTTTGGTCGCACAAGGTTGGCAGCTTTGGGAAAGAGATTGCCATGTTCTGTATGGGAGAATGGTTGCCAAATATCGTGTCTGTAATGTCAACAGGTGATGGAAAGTTGAAAGTATGCAGAACATTATTGATTGTTTTGAATTTGTCCAAATGTGGCCGATTTGAATGCTCTTCCTCCTTGTAAAAACACAAAAGTTTGTGATTCGACAGAATTTGATGCAACTTCTTCAGAAATATCCATAGGTTGTACCATGCATTCGGTGGAGTTTTCTTTTCTTTTTCTTTTTGCCTTTGTTTAATTCAGTGCCATTGATTAGGAGAGTTTGGCCAACCCGGTTCGAGTTGGACACAATATGGCGACTACTGCTTTGTTGGGCAAGCACAAAAAAAATGAATATATGCCATGTTGTGACCCAGTAAAACCGAATTTGCCAAACTCTGTGCATAGATGGCTCTGGTTTAATTATGATTGCAGGGCCCTCAGGGAGAACAGTATTAATAGTGATAGTGCTACCCTGGGTAAATGATATATTATTATTATTTTTATTATTTTTAATCAAGAGTTAGAATATTCCGCAACCTTAAGCTTTTGTGAGTTGTTAATATTGGCTACTTTTGCGGAAAAAACATTTTCATGATATTAAAGAAAGTTTTATGATTTGTGTATATTGTAGCAGGATGGTTACTTTTGCTGCCAAATATATTCATGATTTTGCAGGATGATGATTTGCGATTTGTCCATTTTATGGCATGAAGCTTCCTCAAATTTGGACCTTTAGTGAAGTTTGAAAACTATGTTTGTTTTCCTCTCATGTGCGAACCCTAAATATGATCATTTGTCCTGAGACGGCTAGGTCACCATGTTTTTAAAGGTCGGGTCCATTTGCCTTGTAATGGTAAATGAAAGGTGTGCATGCACAACTTGACTTGAGATATACTGTGTGAGTCAAAAAAAAAGTTTACACCTAGAAAATTGCTAATTATTTAAAAAAATCATCTAACAAGTAGCATAACTCCCGATACTATCTTTCTCTCCCTCCCCCCCCCCCTTCCTTGTCTATGCCCTGTATTCTTTATTTCTTACTTCCTCTCGTAATTGTTATGCATTGCTGCACATTGTATGTCTTGTTATTTTCATTTTATAGAGGACGTCACTTCAAGACCATCCCTTTTCTGTATATACCATGTCATTATTATACATCTAAAGCAGGGCTCAAATTAATTTTTTGTCCACGGGGGCTCTTCCCCCCCCCAAAAAAAAGAGCCCCCGTGAGCCTTCTCACGGGGGCTCTTTTAGTGCTGGCGGGGGCTCTTATTTTAATACAAATTCCCATTAAATTGGTACCCACAAAACTCCTAAATTCCTTGGTATTTTATCATTATCATTTATTTAAGTCGCCTCTTAGAAATCTACTTGTTACATATATGTTATTGACTTTTATCCCCGTGATGACATTCTCTCCATTTCTTCCCGTTCTGCACATAATTTTCTTATTTACATTCTTTCTTTACTTTTAGTCTTTACCATATCCTTCCAAAACACAGGGGCGGATCTAGCTTTTTGCAAAGGGTTTGGGGGGGGGGGGGGGAGTAACCCAAATAAGATGTGGGGCATCGTCCACGAGGCGCGTAGCGGCGAGGCGATTTTTGTTGTTGTTATTTTGAACCCCCGTTAGAGATGTTTTCCTGGCATCTATTGACATCTACTAATACTGTGTAGGTCTGGACACATGATAGCATTTTTCTATGCACATCATATTTTCACTTGGCAGTGACGGCCGCACTAGCTGCACAACGAGCTTCCATTGTTTGTATCGGTAATACTCATAGAGATGGGAGAGATAGCGCCATCTAATATACTCAATATTGTGTTAAAGTTATATCTGAAAAGATAATCTTTATTTTATAATTCCAAGGGGGCGATTTTTAATTTTGCAATCGCCCCCGTGAGCAACCTGACGGGGACGATTATGGAGCTCACGGGGGCGAATCGCCCATCGCCCCTGTGTATTTTGAGCGCTGATCTAAAGTTATAAGATTGTTAATGTATATGTTGGTGTACCGTATATGGAATAAATGAACAACAAATGAAATAAATGTTACCGGTATATGTTTGGCTGAGTAAAATATTAAATTTATTTCCCACAAATGTTTTTATCTCTTCTTTATCCAAATGTTGAGTTTTTCATTATTAGCATAAATTTTCAAAGTCAAGAACAAAACTGGTGAGATTGAGGAGGTCATAAGGTTTAAATGTCACCTACATGATGTTAATATTAAGAAGTATTCAAATTCTAACAAAATCGAAAGAATGTGCCTCAAATTGGCTGTTTTTGTTAACGAATGTGACTTGGGGGGAACCCATGTTATATTAAATGTCGGTTTGCGCTGTGCTTGTACTCGCTTCCACTCCATGTAAGCTGTGTTTTTTCTTTAACCTTTGTAAAAAATTTCAAAATAGGGAGGACAGCAGAAAGGGAACTTTGATTTAAATTACGCAGCCAGTCTCTCATCTCCTTTTGCATATATATATATATATATATATATATATATATATATACACTTTATATATTACATACATGTACATACATATAAACGTTAACTTTATATAATTATGTGTGTGTGTATTAAATAATATTAATTCTCTTACCCATTGAAACTGAAACTGAAACTGTATTAACATTCTAAGGCTACATGTATTTCTTTTTTAAATCGAAACGTTAAAGATAAGCTTGAGTTCTGGTAATGATATAGAAAATATATTCACACATAATCCAGCAAAACTTACACTGGCATGTTCAAGATTTCAAATAAATGACATATGAGCCAAAGGAATTTGGTAAAAAATGTATAGCGACTGAGTAATGAGCATAGCAAGATAAGGAAATCAAGGCAAGTAGGCCCAACACCATGTGCTTAACACAGGTCATATGTGCAAATGAGAGTTGTGGTTTTTTTTATTGAAGATGATTTCCAGCAGGTTTTTGTGAGTTTGTTTTTATTTTACTGGTTAAAAACAAAAATCTACTGCAGGATAAACAATCCAAAATGAATTATAGCCACGTCCGTTCTCTCGACATATGCATGAGTGGTTAACCAGTGGTCTCCTATAACCAGAAGTTCCCTGGGTCAAACTCAAATCGATGCATTTTAATTGCAAGGCATCAATCTGCCATTACTAAAAGTTGATAATTTGCATATTTTCAAAGGTATAGGTTACCGCATCTTCAAAGGTTCAAACCCAATTCGATGCGTCCTGTAATAGGCATCTCTCTTCCATTACTAAATTCTTACGCTAGTTGCCTGTCGAGAAGATTTTTGAATGATATTCTTACGTTCTTCGAAGTTGGCAACAATTAACAACCACAAAAAAGGGGGAAAAGTGCAAAAAGTTGTGTTTAAAAAATGACAGAACGTGATGAAAAGCATGACGCACGTTTGATTGCATCAGATATGCAAACTTGACCTAATTCCAATGGTACAGATTCCCACGAACATCCAAGTACACAGGACACAATTAGTTTAGATTTAATTTACACCTCCACACAATTGGGAACTGCTGTTTGATTATACAGGTTATTGTTCTGATTGTCTCCTGTTTTGTGGCTATCGTTGCTTGACATGTCGAACTAATCGATATTTCAAGTATTGAGATCTGATTGTCAGTTCCTTGTTTTGTGGAGATATCATTCGGTATCGATCAGATCGACCATTCACTTCTATCTCTCGCTTTCCTCTCTGCGTCTCACTCTTTGAAAGAGAGAGAGAGAGAGAGTTTCTCAGCAATTCTCTGAACTTGAAGGTGATATCTGAAGGGGGTGTCCTCAGTGTCTCTCTGATCCTTTCTCTCTCTCTTGATTCCTTCATAGCTGCTCATGCTCTCTGTCTTCCTCTTTGTTTCTCTCTCTCTCTCTCTCCTCTCCCTCTCTCCCTCCTCCTCCCCTCTCTGTCTTCCTCTTTGTTTCTCTCTCTCTTTCTCTCTCTCTCTCTCTCTCTCCCTCCCTCCTCCTCCTCCCCTCTCTGTCTTCCTCTTTGTTCTCTCTCTCTTTCTCTCTCTCTCTCTCTCCCTCCCTCCCTCCTCCCCTCTCTGTCTTCCTCTTTGTTCTCTCTCTCTCTCTCTCTCTCTCTCCCTCTCCCTCCCTCCTCCTCCTCCCCTCTCTGTCTTACCCTCTTTGCTTCTCTCTCTTATGTACACACATATACGCTGAAACATTGATGGAACAGTTCCATGACAAGACTACGACAAATACGATTCAAATCTATTACGTATTTGGATTTTAATTTAATGATTTAAAGAATCACATATTAACCAACCTGACTTTGTAGCCGAAAACTAAACTGATGTTTTTTGATAAATAGCTAACTGCCGTGTTTGAGGACATACATATAATTATCACATTGTTAGGACTCTGAAATGATTTATGGATATTATTTCAATGAAATTCCATGAAATATTCCATACTTAAGTAATATCTGTTGCACATTGATATATTTTGCTCCCTTTCCGATTACGTGTATGGTTCTAATATAACCATATAGTTATAGGTAACGGATGTTTTTGTATTTTGTATGAACTAGTAGAAGATGATTCCTGAAAGGACGATATATGCTATATTAAATCTAAAACTAGTCCACGTACGTATTTGAATAAGGGACAAGGGTGGGGTGGTATTTTGTCCATCCAAACATAATTATTTCCGATAAGAAATGTGCAGCCAACTTTTTTTTTTTAAAGATCCTAGTGGTTTGCAGGTTAGGGAATCTTTTGTAAGACCGTAATTTTAAGATTGGGCCCACTTGGAAATGAGGAAATTTAGAGACATTCTCGACAAGACCTATTGTTCATTCACAATACAACCCTAAAAAGTTGATGTTAGAAAGTAAGGGGGAGGGGTGTATTAAATGGAATAACGAGGGAACAATTCATAAAGAGGAATAGGGATCACTATACATACATATATATATATATATATAGATATATATATATTATATATATATATATATATAGGCCTATGTGTATGCTTACTCGCTTTACTGGCTTACACGGTAGAGAATGTTGCTCTGTGTTACTCCCACAGACTCTAACTTTAACACAATTCCTAATGCCTTGAGCAGAGCCTAGATATTTCAGTCTAAAGCTGTTTTCAGGGTATGTTTCCAGAGCCTATATTGTAGTCTTAAACTACAGACACTGTTACGCACAGCGACTGAGAAGGGTTTGTCCCTGCACACTTGCCCTGTGTGAAGTTTAAATCTTTACATTCCATTTCGTGTTTCCCATGATTGTTTTTTTTCTTCATTATTTTAATTTGACTCTTAAAATGGAAATGCTCATCAACATTTGAATGGCCAGAGGCCCCATTTTTGCAACTTTCATTCAGAGACTCATTTATTGTTAATTGGCTATGCTCACTCATGCTAGAATGGAATGATTCCAATTGCATATCTATAGATGATTAATTTATATTTAGTTTGATATATGAAAGATAAATCTATATTAAATATTCATTTGAAAACCTTAATTAAAAATATTGTTCACTTCCTTTTTTTTGCCGAGTGTACATTATTTATCGTGTGCCTCATTTTGCATTTCCTGTTCGATGTTAATGTTTTCATTAGATTATCATTTATCGATTGTGTACTATGAGAAAACAAATTTCCATGAATTGAATTGAAGTAATATAAGTAAAGTAATATATCTTTCTTCTTCTTCTTCCTCAAATCCTTATGAAATTCATACAAAATTAAGAAGATATACCAACAATCATTACATTTCAATGAAAAAAGTGGGGGTTTTATAAGAATTTGCAAATGAAAGGTATATTGTGCTTTGGGGCGGGGCGTGGAAAGGCACCGCTGTAAATTTTGTAGCTCCTGCCTCCTAAATCATGTAATATGTTTCAAACGCCAATCAAATTTATCGACGTAGATAGTAGGCCTAACCAATCAGCATTCGAAACAACATTCCGGATTGTGTTTTTTTTCGATGTAGAGAGAGAGAGAGAGAGAGATACACACACACGCACACACGCACACACACTCACTCTTGCGCGCGCACAAACACACGCACACATGACACGCACACGCACCCACACGGAAACTTAGAGAGAGGTGGGTAAATGGAGGGAAGGAAAGAAAGAGAAAGACAAATGCACACACAATATGCACACGACACACACATAAACTTAGAGAGAGAAAGTTGATAAATGGAGGGAAGGAAAGAAAGAGAGAGACAGAAAGAGAGAGAGAGAGAGAGAGAGAGAGAGAGAGAGAGAGGAGTGGATGTGTGTGTAAGTGTGTGTGTGTGTGTTGGGAGGGGGTGAGAGGGAAGGAGGGAGAGAGGGAGAAAAAGAGAGTGATACAGAGGGCTTGTTCAGTGCCTTCGTTAGCAGATGAAGCGACACTGCTGTGATCTGCACTGCTGACTCATCACGTGATTACAATCATTTGACCAATGGGAGGCGAAATCGAATCCAGGGCGTGTCTAAAACTCTCAAGTCGCAACTCTTATAACTCTGGTCGACCAACTTGGTCTCACCACTTTTCCTCGATATCGGGGCAGAAACGCACGTACTTTGGAAGAAGAAATATCCACGAACTTCGTAAGGATGATTTCAACCCTGTTCCTCTTTGCCGCGCTGGCTGTTGGAGCACACGCAGGTCTATGGGCGGGGTTCGGTATGTATAAAATACTATATTTCAATTCATTTTCTGCAAGACTGCAACAAAAACTCTTACTTTAACTGTAAACAAGTTTAGGTTCAGGTTCATTAATATCGACCATGTTGATAGAATATTAATTGGAGTTGCTCGTCTTTATAAACAAACACACGAGTTATTGACCCACCTAACAATAGACATCCTTCTTTTGTAATTCATGCTAGTCTAATTATGCGGTAACATTGCAAAATATACTTCAAACTTTTTAAATTCCTTGTTTGAAAGTTGAACCATTTAAAAAATAAGGTAAGCACTATTTTTCATGAGTTTACTATTGTAACTTATACACGATTTAGTGGGCAAAATACAATTGCGTCACCTGGCAAATCGTCTTGCAAGCACATATCGGGATCATAGTTCATCATAATATAAATGCAATATTTTGATATAATGTAGATAAATAGAGGTGTTGTGGTTCTCTGAACTGTGAACCATAAGGTACGGGGTTCATATCCCTGCCACAACTCTAACGTCCTTTGGCAAGACGTTAATCTACATTTGCCACACTCCACCTAGGTGAGTGAAATGAGTATCTGGTACTCTGGTAGGATAATTCCTTGAAATGTATTGTGCGCTGATAACGGCTGCCGGAGCTAAAGCTATAGGGTAATTATTTCCAAAGCTCTGCGGAGCGCATAGGGACGTTATATCCAGGAAGCTATAATCATAATGCGTCATGCGCTATACACGAATAGATTATTATTATTGTTATTATTATGTTAAGACGATTGATTTCGTTTGGAGTACCACTCTCACACTGAGTCAAGACCCGGACAAATTTTGTTTTCTTTATTCGTTGCGTCGAAAATGTTTACTTCAACAATCTTCACAATTTTCACTGATCCGCTTATGACAATGACAGGCTCAAAACAGTGCAAATTGAGGTAGATATTTCAAATGTGTGAGATTCTAAACACAGCTGATCATGATGCATTACATATACCTATAATACTGAGAGGTCACTTTTTTCCAAAAACGAAGGACTTTAAAGGAAGAAGTCCACCCTGATTCCAGTTGATTTTCATAAAACAGAAGAAAATGTCCTCTCCCATTTTTGTATTCATAAGACTTAAATTTCCTTAGTTGTTGATGAAGGAATAGATCTGTTTCATACAGGCGTCGTATTAAAAATATATATGTATAATTATTATAATTATCTAGAGTACATGTACACTGTTGCTCATAAAGTTGGTATATTTTTTTTACCCCAATTTTTGGAATTATTTTGACAATGATTTATTCCTAATAGATCTAGATAATAGTATACATTCTCAAATTTTATTTAATAATAATTTGCAAATAAAAAAAACCCCAAGAAAATGCAATAAATTATCAATAATTCATTGAATTCCCATGCCTTGAGCCATAATGCATGGTCGTACAGAGGGTTTTTTATGTTGGGGACCGGGGTAAAATGCAATGAATTATTGATAATTTATTGCATTTGTTTTATGTGTGGGAACTGCCCCCTACCCTATAGCCCCTGCTGCGTACAATCACGATTCAGTGGCAAAGCAACGGCCTCGTAACTGTGAGGCCCCAGGATCAACACCGTGTCGATGTGCTATATCAGTGCCCTTTTGTGGGGCATTAATCCTCATTACTGTCATTTATGACTTAAGGGCGTAGGTCCCCTAGTTGATAAGCATAGTAGCATACACATGCTTTAGCATTCACGCAAAACACACACTGGCAAATTATCATTTAATACAATCTGAGAATGTATACTATTATCTAGATCTATTTATTAGGAATAAATCATTGTCAAAATAATTCCATGAATTCGGGGTAAAAAAAAAATATTCCAACTTTATGAGCAACAGTGTATAATTAATTTCTTTTTTAAACAAAATATTAATTTCTTATTTTTTTCAAAGTACAGATAATGGGAAAGGACTTTGTAATATACTTTCGTAATATACTTTACAGAGTTGCCAATTTTGATTGATCGATTTCGATCAATAACTTTTTCATTTTGTAGGGTTTTGCTCAAAAGTAGGTCAAGCCATAATGTTTGTCCACCTGACAACAACTAATGTATGCAATTTGGATTCTTTCATTTGAAATAGTATTATTCTTTGCAGTTGAATGAAACAATTTGTATTAAGGCACTTCACAAAACTTATGCATCAAATTTGGTTATAAAAAAAAATAGCCTATAATTGTTGATGTGTTTCTTTGATCTAAATACTAATTCTCTGCATAACTAAAGGAATGCTTATTGTCTGTTAATCAATGAATTTTGAAATTTTCATCAGTACAAACAAGGTAAGATTTCAAGGGCAAAAATGCTGGTACATCTGATCAAAGACAGTCTAGTTGACCGAAGACCCGGGAGGCGTATTTTTTAACCTAACCTTGCCATCATATCGCTGCATTTGATTAGCTCAATAGAAACCATACGTCATGCGCTACAAATATTGATGATACGCACGCACACAGGATCCGATGCGATAATTTATCAAATAATGAGATTTCATACAAAATTTACAAGTGCAAACTATTTTTAATTAAAATGAAAGACATTGCGAGAAAATCGAGTGGCTTACCGTAAACGAATGACCACCCATGTCATAAATTGTCCATTATCATTGCGACATACTGGTTAAGTCGAGAATCTGGCCGATTTAATTTTGATCTCCAACACACCGTATTATTATGAATTATTCTTATATTCAAATATTAATATGCAGGGCAGCGTGGCAAGGTTAGGTTTAAAAAGACGCGCCCGAAAACCATGTGTTAATTATGCACGTGTAAATGCCCGGTGTAAATTAAAGGCCATTTGGGGTACGCCACAATCATGCACATTATTTTTTACTTTAGAACCTTTGGCTTTTACATGTAGTCTTTAATTTTTTGGTTATACTTCTAATCATTATTTTACCTTTGATGAAAACAAAAAGAACGAAAATGCACATCGATTGATAAAAACATGTTTTGTGTCGTTACAGTCCTTCCCAGCATTCCATAGAACAAAAAGACTGGTGTATATCACTTATTTCGGTTTGTCCAAAACTTCCTTGAACTGTTGAGCCTTTTTGGACAACACTGCTTGAATTGTGAGAGGAAATTATGGGCCCGTGTACAAACGAATGGAGACTGTCGCAGCCATCCCGAATTGAGACAACACTTCTGTGCCAGACTTTAAAATCCCCCTCTCTTTCTCTCTCTCCTCTCTCTTTCTCCGTGACTCTCCCTTTATTTTGATCTTGGCTAAGATGTAGACCTTTAATTGGGGCATTCCCATTACTATTCTTGTAAACCCTCCATACCATTTCCAAGTAAATTTGTAAGGGTTTTAGTGTCGCCACCTCCAAACCTCACTAACAGAAAGTTTGATAGTCTATTATTGGAAGGCTATAGTATTCGAATTATTTGAATTGTTCGAGACATTTCGCAAAATAGATACTAAACCTACTAGGTCTGTACATAGCACGATCAAAGAGTTATGCAGTGCTAATAATACATTTAAAAAATACCTGCACAATAAATAAAAACAGATATTAGATAGCTTAGACAGATACCGAGATGTGATTGGTCCAGAGCTCGTCACGTGATATCAATTGCGAGGATCCAAATTGTTATATTTTCCTGGCCGGTTATATTTTACCAGCTGGTGAAATGAATATATATTTATCAATGCATGTCGCCCTCTTGAGGACTGTATGTCACCAATGACACACATATTACACCATTACCGAGGATCATTTTTTTTCTCATGATTTTTTTTCCCCTTGAAATTATTTGTCCCGGCACATTTTTTTTTTTTTCGAATTTTTTTTTTCTCCCAAAAAATGTCCTTTGGGGCACCAATTTTGTTTTCTTTCTCCCTTGAAATTATTTTTTCAATTTTTTTTTGTGCTCTTCTTTTCCTTTTTTGATTGTCCCCGAAAAAAAATAATTAAATTTCGGGCAAAAAAAAAAAATGGACCCCCCCAAAAAAAGTCAAATCAAGGCTATCTTACATAACAGTTATTGACTGGCAGGGGGTATATAACATTCTTTAGACCTGAAGGGAGTTATATTTCCCTCTCGACCATAATTTTCCCTCAGCGCTGCGCGCTTTGGGAAAATATAACCACTTGGGAAATATAAATCCCTTCAGCAGTCCAATAATGTTATATTACACCCCCTGCCAGTCAATAACTGTACAATATAACATATCCTGGACTTGTATTTAAATCATTACATTTTGTTAACTATTGTCTTAAAATGAAGAGCAAGTCCTAATATTAGCAAACTTAGTTCATATAAACAAACCTTCATCACCACGAGCGTTCTTTAAAAACAATTATGGTACCTTTAACATCAGCAAAATTAATGACAACACTTCCACAGCTGCAATAGTACATACCAAAAAAAAAAATGTCATGATGAATGTGTGTGCATTAGGCTCTTTGCAGGGGTGGATCTAGCTTTTTGCTAAGGGGGGGGGGGGTTTGACCCAATGACGATGCGAAGCATCGTCCACGAGCCGCGTAGCGGCGAGGCGATTTCTCTCTTGTGTGCGTTTTTTTTTTTTTTTTTTTCTTGGCGGCCCGAGGGGGGGGGGGGGGGGGGGGGGTTAAACCCCCTAACCCCCCCCCGTAGATCCGCGCCTGCTTTGTTATTAATCATGTTATTGTCTTGTGAACAGGACAATAATGATGTTTATATACCAAGAAATCCAGCCCTCTGATTGGTCGAAATTGCAGTCGTGATTTAAGCCATTCCCGTAAAGAATCGAAAAATGCCAAACTTATGTAATAGTCTAAGAGTAAAATCCCAGCAAAATTTCAGTTACCGGGAAAATATTAAAATCTTGCTGGGATACCCATTGGTTTACGTGTTTAAATGTTCTTTGAAGTTTGAGCGAGCGCGGACACCATACAGTGTTTTTTTTCTGCGATTCCCAACTGATCGAGAATTTCAGCCAATTTTCGTCGGTGATAAACAGACAGCTTCTCAGATTTTCCGTGATGTTTTAACCAATACTTTACTCGATAAAAGGATATGGTAAGAATTCTTGGTAGTTTTTTGTTTGAATTCAGCATAGTCTAGGCCTCGGCATTTAAAAGGGATATCGACTGCTTTAAGGCAAAATAAAAAAACAACATGTTTAGCGTCCTGTTTTTTCGAAAAATAGGAAGGAAGAGCCCCCCTTTTTTTTTCTTTCAAAATGGCCGCCCAAAATGGCCGCTCGGTACATTTTCCCTGACAGTCGGGCTATTTTTCAAGATGACCGCCGACATTTTTTTTTAAATCAGAAAAAGATCCATTTTAGCAGTGTTTATCATGTTTTTTTCTTTAAAAAAAAGAAAAAAAAAATAGGAGGCGCCCCCCAAAAAGGAAGCGGGCGGGGACGCTAAACATGTATATTTTTTAAATGGCCTAATACTCGAGGACTGGCTGTTTCTATACTGCTCTCGGGAAATTTGCCTTCCAGGGGCCCGTTCCTAGAAACCGTCATAAGTCTCACTTCTTGACTAAATCAGCGTTAGTGAGCAATTTGTCCGCTACGTGTTTCACGAAGCCCACTTTGCCAAGATCAACGCCAACATCCTGAGTAAAGTAGTTATGACGCCTCTGACACCGTCGTATCTCTGTCATAACTATTTAGTCGATGGGCAGCGCCATCACATGTCATTTATTGGGTAGATTAGATAGGACAATAAATCTTCCAGCTATGATCTTTCTTCACATTCACTTAAACAGGAAGTTATCATTTCTTTACATTAAAAAATCTTTTGAAAATAGGCCTATATGCCATGTTTATATTTTAGGTTTTTCCCACTTTTATAAACTGATTAGATCTAGACTAGAAACCAGATCTAGACCTACGCGCTTCTTTACATATTGTTAAATCCCCGAAGGGATGGGTAATCTGCCACGGCAGGCAAGCCAATTCGGAGTGCATTCTTTACTTTTCAGACCCATATTGCCTTTGAGATAATTCTATCTTTAAATGTGTAAAATGAATAGTTTAAAACATGTTTTTTAACGTTTGGAATGTTGAAGTTTTGTCATTTAATTATTCAACTGACACTTAAAACATTGGACACAAACTTCATTACATCGTATTTTTCTAAGAATAATATATTGGTGTATTTTTATAAACTATCAAACGAAAATATCCGGGGGTACCCATCTCAAGAACAAAACTGATTCACCGGTCATGTACTGAAATACTCACAATCATATGTTACAAGTAGATCTACTTCCATTGTTCTACACAAATTTGGAAGTATATTGCATCTCTTATTTCTTGGTATCATTTTCAATCTTTTTTTATTACTGATTCATTTCAATAATTGCATTTTCCCTAATATTACTTTTGTAATAATCCGGTGGTATTGCGACTAATGCTAAGTCTCGGCTCCTCTTCTCGCCGATAGTATCGATCTCACAAGATATCTATCTAGTATTAGTAAGCTCTTCGTGAAACGGTTTAGGAACTTCGATCAGAGACATCTCCGTAGTTGGCGGATAAAGTTATGACTGTCTTATTGTTGGTTTCTAGGAACGAGCCCATGGGGGCCGTTTCATAAAACCAACTCCATGACAGTCATATCTTTGTCAGCGACCAGTACGGAGATGTCATGAAGTGGATAAACAGTTTCACAAAGCCATGACAGACATGATATCGATATATCGCGATACTAGCAGCTCAAGAACATAGTCTTTGTCACGATCCATTTGATTTATCACAAATAACCCAAAACAAGTTTGGGGGCTAAAATTGTTCAAAAAGAAATATATACATATAAATTCTCCTAAAATAAATAACGAATAGTGTCATTATCAAATGTAGATCATCAAACGATTTGCATATTTCTGTAAAGATTCTTAAATTGAAGAAAAACCGGTGAGTTTTTTTTTTTGACAGTCGAATCAAAAGTTACCGGTAGTTGAAGGATACCGTAATGTGATAGTTTATCAATACCATAGAGATATATACTACATATCTCTATGATCAATACATACTTTTTTTCACGAAGTGACGGTAGTGAGGAAAATCGTCACGCAAAGTGAATGCAATTTTTTTCTCACTACCGTCACTTCGTGAAAACAGCGACGAATACTTTTTTTGTTTATTGTGACGAGGAATTTTAGGCAAAATACCTTTTCTCAGCCAGTTTTTATTCTAGAGTCTCATAAATACTCGTTATATAATTGATTTGATATTGAAAATATAATTTGGAAGAAATTAGAGAGGGAATAATAATGCATATACATGTAGGCCCCAAAGGTATGATGGTATCCTAATAAAAGACTATGGTATGGATCGACTATGGACAACGGTGATTATGTTATAGTTTAATGATTTGTGATTTAATGTTCATATTCAGCTTTTTAAATGTCTGTATATTTTGTATTATCGCTTCTTTACATTTTCATTTCATCTCCCTGTTTCTCTGATCTGACATAACACTATATCTATCTTATCGCGTGCTCTCTCTCTCTCTCTCTCTCTCTCTGTCTTTCTCTCCCTTTCGCTCACTATATTCTTTCTTTTTCCTTCCCAATACCATTCCCTCTCTCACTTCTACCTCCTACCCTGGGGATCGTCCCCCCTCTCTCTCTCTGTGCCTTAATTTCTCTCCCTTTCGCTCACTATATTCTCTCTTTTTCCTTCCCAATACCATTCACTCTCTCACTTCTACCTCCTACCCCTGGGGATCGACCCCCTCTCTCTCTCTCCTCCCCAACCATATGCTATTTTTAGGAGCTCTTCTCGCTAACCATCCGTCAAATCCAAATTATCGCAACATTTAGGCATAGTCTACAAATGATGTTGTACTTTCAATCTAAGTTTTCCTTTTGTTTTTTCAATTCCAAGTTTCTTTAGCGATAGATAATCGCTCTTCTTCAAGAAACCACTTCCCCTTCTCTTTGGCCAGCTGTTCATATATGGGCAATTTTAATAATTAGAGGTTCATATTCAGCATTTCATGTTATATCACTATTTTGTTTTTTATCATTCCATTCTGTATTTGTATGTTTTAAATGTGTTTATGAAGAGTATTTTAATAAACTTTGAATTTGAATTGATTAATTGTCAGCTTTGTTTACCAGAAATGATATGGATAAAAAAAATTCATTGCTGTTTTCAATCAAAAAGGGTAATTTAATTGGTTTGCTTACAATAATTATGGTTTGAATGGAAGAAGAAAATGTGACTTAAATTTCAAAATTTCTAAGAAACGTCCACAATATATCTTTTAAGCCTATCCATAAGCCTACAAGTAGGCGTACATGGCTAATTCGGTTTTAACCCCCGCCCCCCTCCCCAAAGATGAATAGAAATAGATAGCCAATGAAATATGACGCAATGATGAGGTCACCTATCGAATATTATTGGAACTAAAATGACAGACAAGTGAAGAGCATAGGCCTCGTGGTAGATCAATGCTAAGGGATTCATGCTTTATAAAGGATGAGCATCCAAGAGAATTACGTAGTACGTACCGAACTCATTTATATTTTTTACAAAATGATATTGAAACTAATCTTACACTTCGTGGCCCATAGAGTAGCAACAAACTGACTTGTGGTGGCGCTTTACAACATTAAAAAAGATATGACGGGTTCGAAGGAGTGACAACTCGCTTGTCGCGGAAGTTGTCGCTCATTTTGGCAAAGACAGCTTTGTGAAACACTTTAGCTGACAAGTTGCGTGACAATGTCGAGATGTCGTTGATCTTGTAGTTATGACGGTTTCAAAAACAGCCCCCTGCTAACTATCACCCCTCGGCGCGCCACACATAGCTGCATTACTATCCTGGCTGTGTATTAAAAGCTGTGCTATTTATTCTCAACATTTCAAACACCCAGGCGCGGATCTACGGGGGGGGGGGGTTTAGGGGGTTCAAACCCCCCCCCCCTTGGGCGGCCCAAAAAAAAAAAAAAAAAAAAAAAAAAGAAAAAGAAAAAAAAAAAAAAAAAAAGAAAGAAAAAAGAACGCACGCTGGAGAGAAACCCTTTCAAGTGCAAATATTGTGAGAAGATATTCAACTCATCTGGTAACTTAACCAAACACATGATAAAAAGGCTGGATATAACTGTGTATTAAGCTGTTACTTGATTTAAAAAGACGTTATCATGCACTGCTTTTTATGGTCTCCATTGTGTTAATAGATGCCAGGAAAACATCCCTTACGGGGTTCAAATAAACACCCCAAAAAAAATCGGCTCGCCGCTACGCGGCTCGTGGACGATGCTCTGCATCGTCATTATTTTGGTCAACCCCCCCCCCTTAGCAAAAAGCTAGATCCGCCCCTGACACCACTGTACAAAACTCAAGTGATTTAACTAAAAATCGGTACTTTAGTGACAATTGCTATGATGACACCTAAATAGCGGTAAAATACAATTTTTTCAACTTACTGATGTTAAAAAGAATAATTTAAAATTAAAATTGAAATTGTAAGTCTATCTAGACTAGACAGCAATAACCATCTGATTTGGGTCATTTCTTTAATAAAACTGACATTTGTTGTCATTAATCGGAGGTCTAGTGGAGCCAGACGTAGTCTCAGTGGAACAACCGACGATTAGAGAGACTGAAATTTTCAGTCTAATCTAGACTAGATCTAGGCCTAGACCTAGTAGACTAGATCTACGAGTAGTCTAGTAGTAGACGTCGACTAGTGTCAAATTTGCCGATCAGCCCAATCGGTGCTATTGTGTGCAGTCTATGCAATAGTGTGTGGTGTGTGTATCTGTGTATAATACCTGCCTCTCAGCACATATGTGCTAAAGGTCAATACGCATTAGCATTGACTCTCTATGCTTTGCTGGAGTGCCGCGCGCCACCTACCCATGCGCGCCTCGGGGTGATAGCAGGGAGGCAAATTTCCCTTGAGCATATAAAAACAGCATATAAAAACGCGGGGCCTTCGGTCAAGTGGTCAAACCCCGACCCAACCAGAAACCTCCTCATTCTCCTGGGAATTGTATTTATGGGGGTAGGATGCCTTTAAAAAAAAATGCATTGCTATTTCCTAAAACGCTTCACAGTCGTTAAACTGGTATCAATTCGAAGGCTGATGTCAACTCTTCAATTTGATACCAAACTTACTGTTGCAGTGCCACAAATCTGATAAAGTAAAATATGGGTTATTACAACAACAAAAGTTCTGATTACAGGTGTACCCAAACTGTTGGAGGCCAGTGTAATAACGGTTGATATCGATGTAACTGTAAATGTCTTCTTCGTTCTATCATCATGAGATATCATAGCACTGAAACCGCACTGTTTAATAAGAATAAAGACTTAGAGTCATTGATGATAAGAAAGTAACGGTCTTACTCCTATTATTTAGACCTAAGGTGTCATGGTCTAGTGGACACGTCACCTGACTGTGGATCACATGGTTCGTGGTTTGAGACCTGCCGCGGCACTAATGTCCTTTGGCATTTTCCACTCTCCACCCAGGTGATTTATGGGTACCCGGTAGGATGCGAACGTTAAGGTTGTTGGATTGTGTGTGTTATTAAAATGGTGCCTCGCCGGAATACTCCTCAGGGAGTGATTTGTAATTGGATCCAATGACCAGGGTAATAATACAAGTAAATCGCTATACAAATGTCACTAGTAAATATCATCATTTTAGATCACTCTCGCTAATTGGAAACGTTAACAATATGCTTCAGCATTGCTGCTCCTCCAAGATGGATAGAGTCATAAACCCCTCCAAAAAAAAGTTGAAAACTGAAGTTGGATCCATTATAGCTCTCTTATCATGGCATAATTATCGCTTTGGTTATTATAATGATAAAGTGTGTTTATTTCACTTTTAAATGATACATTTGTTATGATTTGTTAGTCATGGAGTGAGTAATACATCCGAAAAAGGGGCAGGGTCAAAAGTGAAGAGTTGCAAAATGAACTGGTAAGCACTGGTATTGTTATGCATAGCACTCTTTTTTTCTTTGACATTAAGGAGTGTGCTTTTTGTAAATGACAGTGGGGCTATTGTTCCCAACTAGTCATCCATGAATGCTGTATTCTAAAGAATCTGAAATTGAAATTCATGCACTATAACGATATGTCAGGCAACATTCGCTCCTGTTTGGTCATTAAAGCCTCGGTCACAAATGCCATTACGAACTGCTACGAACGCCGTACGAACGATTTTCAGACAATAGAAATTCGGGAAGACCATGGAAAAACAGGGAGGTTCGTACAAAATTATTGTTTGTACGAACCTTTGTGACCGTAGCATTACTTCTCAAGGATCATGCCTAGATTAACAACTGTTGAAAAGGCCCGGGCAATATAGGGCAATTTAAATGCACAGTTGAAGAAGAGCAGTGCAATTTGCAACTTTTCACTTTGACCTTATTTGGACCTATACGTACTGCACATCCCATGACTAAAATTTGCAACAAATTAAAAAAATTAGAAAAATAAAATGGTTTTAAATAAACACTTGTTTTGTTCCAATATATTCCTTTTGCAGTGCGACAGAGCAAATTATTACAGAAAATGACCACATTTTATCGGGTTTTATAAAGCCCAATCTCATTATTAGGGAATGAAGTAGACGATTACGGTATACCGATGTTCCCATATTTTGTGATGAATCATAATCAGATACATTTGCAAGCGAGAGTAGCTCCCGGTAGTGTCACTTCATTATTGAGCAAAAACTAGGGTCATATTTAGAGGACATTTTTTACCTGTTTTTAGGCAAAAAGGTGTAGGCCTATACTTTTTTTAAAAACGTTCTTGAAAGTCTGCAGAAAGGGGATCATTTTCGACTTCGCTAACGATCATGCGTTACCCCTTTGAATATATATTATCGGGGCAAATATATGAGAGAGGTTTTGCTTCGGTGAAACCCCCATCACACCAAGCTAGTTCTCACTGCGTTCTGGAACCGTGATAGAAAAATAAAACGGGTTGTGGACTGGGTAGAATGTGTAAATGATGTCTGTAATACGATCGTAGTTCGTTCATAAACAGTCATCAATACGTCCATCTCATCTGTACCCCGTCCACAGTCAGTTCATATCAAGTTTAGATCGGTAAATTTGTCATTTCCAAGCATTGTAGTCGTAACCGGGTATGATGTTATTATGCAAAAAAAGAAGGGATATTTTGGGAAGACAAACGAGCAAGGAGTCAAAGAGAAACCCCAAAAGTAAAAATTGGACAGTGAGTGAAAAGGGGGCTCATATCAGAAATGAAAAAGAAGAGCAAACCCTCTAGCCCTTGGGAGATTCGCATCTGGTGCTGCCATGATAATCAGGCGCGGATCCAGGGGGATGGCCGAGTGGGCCGTGGCCCCCGGCCCCCACCTCCAGACCCAAAAAAAAATTGTGACCAAAATTTTACCCTTTTTTGTTGTTGTTCACCACCCCCCCCCCCCCCCCCACCACTGAGCGAAATATCGGCCGGCGCGATTTTCCAATTTTCGGGGGCAAGAAAGAAAAAGAAAATTTAGTGCTCACTACCCCCCCCCCCCCCCCCCACGGAGCGCAATATAAGCTGGCACGATTTTCAAATTTCAGCACACTTAATTTCAAATTGATTTCAAATTGGGCCTCCCCCCCCCCCTAAGAAATCCTGGATCCCGCGCCTGATGATAATTACTTTCACTTTTGTTCTGTTATACAAACAGATGAGCGGACCCATCGGGAGAGTGAAGGCTCATGAAGACTGATCGATAATTATGAGACTAATGATTTATATATTCTTTAATTACAGCTCCCTGTGATTATGCTGATCAAGGCATTGCGGCCCCCCAAAATGGCCGAATTGTGGGGGTGTTTACAGCCAAAAGTGAAAGCAGTCAGGTGAGTCATGGTGACGTCCACAGTGTTGAATACGAACAATTCCTCGGCATGGCGTGTGATGATGGATATACGGAGAAAGGGGATAGATACCTCCTGTGTGGGTACGATCCTGATACAGCGAAGACTGCTTATCTTGCTCACGATCTATTACGCATACTTGAATGTAAAGGTAAGGACTTGTAGATTTAAGTGTGCGTGAGTGGCGTGGGCATGTGGGGTGTGCACATATAGCTCCGATTAGTCTCATTTGACAATGCCCCCTATCGTCAGAGTCCAGCAGCCTAACATGTTAGCCTATGGACTTTTACCCCCAAAATTGTTAAAAAGGCCGGGCTATTTGAAGTCTTAGTACGGCGGGGGGGGGGGGGGGGCATTATGGCCCCCCTTAAGATCTCGGCCGTGAAACGGCCGATCTCCGCGAAAATTTGCACGCATGTCAAGTAAATAGAATAATATGATAATTTCAATTTTTGAAAAAATTACTCATTTGCATATTTATGGTAATTTATTTTTACCCATAAATCATATAATATTCATATTTAAGCATTCTTTTTCACTACATATATTCATAAGACCTTTTGGAATAATAATTGGAAGAGCCAGCTTATTCCTTATGTTATCTATTGTTTTGTTAATTTATTATGTATTTCATTGTTTTTGTCTCGCCTGCATAGCAAAAAGCGAGACATAATTTATAGGCGCGGCTTTTCCGGTGGCAGCGGCGGCGACAGCATCAACATAACAAATTAACTTAAGGTTAAGTTTTTGAATTTTTAGTATAATTTTGAAAGTATAGGTTCTCATTCAATGAAACTTAGACTAAAGGGTTATCAAGTATTTCCAATCATGTGAGTAGAATTTCAGGTCACAAAATCAAGGTCAAAGGTCATTTCAGGTCAACAGACTTAGACTATGTTGTTGCATCATCATCGAAAACTTAACCTCGGGTTAAGTTTTTGCATTTTTAATATAATTTCGAAAGTATAAGTTCTTATTCAATGAAACTTAGACCAAAGGGTTATCAAGTATCCCTAGCATGTGAGTAAAATTTCAGATCACTAACTTGAGGTCAAAGGTCATTTTAGGTCAACAAACTTAGACTCTTTTGTGGCATCAACATCAAGATTTTGAATTTTTAGCATAATTTCAAAACTCAAAAGTGTTTGTTCAAATTCCATGAAACTTGTACACAAGTGCTGATTATTTTCAGAGGATTTCCTTTTTTTTTTTTTTTTTTTGGGGGGGGGGGGGGGCCTGCTAATGGGCCACCCTGCCTATGAATAATGTCCCAACCTCAATTTTTCATCATATTGAATTGCGTAATGCAGGCGAGACCACCAAGAGCTTTTCCCTTGTTTTAACTTTAATACCGGTATGTATTTTATTGTTTTTGTTGTTTTATTTCATTTCTTACTACAATTCAACTATTTTGAATCCCAAAACAACCAACTAAAATAACCAATGTTTGATCTATTTTTTAGGAACATACTTATTATGTTCTGTCAATGTTCAAGGTTGATGTTCAGCCAAATAAAGATGACAAATAAAGCCGTATTCGTAACTTTAAAACTACATGGTGGTAGCATGGACTTTATTCGTTGAAGGCATCGATGGAAACTGCGCGCGGTACATTCGGCAATGCGTATACATAAAATGACAAGTCAAGACATGCATAGTCTTAATTTCAGACGTCATACATAACATTCCTCCCCCTTTTAGTGAATTACATGGGTACATCAAAATGAAATACATGTATCAAACTGGCATGCAGACTAGGCAGAACTATATAACAATATGGTCTTATTTTCTCAAAAAATGTTTGTATAGAGATGTGACACTGGCAAGATAGGAATGTACTCACACAACTTGATTCTATTAAAAAAATCCTATTCCATGTATAACATAAACTAGCAACATTGCTTGTATGCATGTAAATACAACAACACAAAATGTTCACTGTTATAACAACCTATTTTTACTGATCTAAGTTTTACTTGAAGGTTGTTTGACACCAAGGAACAACACTTTTCCTCCGTGAAAATAGTCAACATATGCATTATTTGATGCATTACTCTATGCAGTACTTTATGCATTACTTTATGCATGAAAACTTTACATGGCAAGAAAATAAAACAAAATCCTTGTACTTTGATACAAAACTGATTGGATCCAAACTTTATCAACTAACTTATCTCCTGGCATAATAAAGAACAAACCAAAATAAGTGACATTTTCTCCATGAAAATCGTGTAGTATTTTTGATAAAATGTGGAACAATTTACACTGTTACTTTTAAAACATCAACACTTGTGATGAATGCACCAAATTAGCTTTCATCGCTAAAGAAAATAAATGTTTACCTTTTAATCATTGCCTTATAATGTAACACATAAACAATACCTGTTGCACTTTTGCAGACTTATGCAATACAAAATTAAAAAACATATTTAACCCCATAACAAATAGAGTTTGATCTACAATAGTTTCACTTGGCATAAATACAATTATCTTGCAAAATAGTTCTTTACTGCTTTGCATTGGCTTTTAGTATGTCCAATTTCCTGGCATTGATAGCATTGCTCTTTCTGAAACGGACAGGATTGATGAACATGTCTTGTCGATCCACAACGCCAACACCTTAACTTCTGGTCAGTCCACTGACCTGTGGGCTTTTCCTTCTCAGTAAGCTTGGAATTCCACTTGCTTGAAGACCTTTCTTTCATCTGCGTGGTTCTTAACTGGTGAACCTCTTTGTCTTCACTACCATTGTCACTGGAGTGCAATTGTTCAACATCTCTATTAGCTATCTCCATGGCCATGGCTACTTTCAACGCTTTATCAAATGTAAGCTCTGATTCACTAAGAAGCTTTCTTTGTGTAGCTTTGTCCTTACAACCAACTACAAGGCGATCTCGAAGCATGCTATTCAATTCTTTAAACTTGCATCCTTCACTCAACTGGCGTAAACGAGCAACAAATTGCGGGATTGTTTCACGTGATTCTTGAACACAAGTATAAAACTTATACCTTTGGACTATTTCAGTTGGTTGGGGGGCAAAATGTTCAGACAGGGTATCCTTACATACTTGGTAAGTTTTATCAATTGGTTTGTTGGGCTGCAACAATGCACGTAATGTGGCATAGGATTTACTTCCTAATCCTGATAAGAATATACCCTTCTTCTTTGCATCTGCTGTAATATCATTAGCTATAAACCATGACTCAAGAACCTCAATCCAATCTTCAAATTTATACCCTGAGTCCAACTGAGGGACATTACCAAACATTTGTGCTGCCATGTTTATATAAGGCGCATTAAACTTGTAATGAACAACTTATACCATAACAAATACTTGCATAAATATTTGACTTGAAATACCAAACAACAACAACATTTGGGCTCTTTCCACTTCCACACATGTATCTAACACATACACATTTCTTTGACAAGCAATTTACAACTGAAGAACAAAATTCTTGACTTAGACCTGGACTAGACTGCAAAGACTAGACGTAATTATTGTCTGATTGTTAATAGGTTCTACTGTTATTTACACTGTAAAAACCCGAGACTAATGTCTAAAGTTCTCTAAACTTGTAGACCTACTTAGATCCACATCTTCACACTTGAATTACACTTCAACTTGTAATGGTACTAGTCCTGGTCTGGGACTGGTCCTTACACTCAGTTACAAAACAGATTCATCATAACAATCGACAATATTATCAAATGAGTTCTAAATGTTTATTTGCTTGCATCAACATCACCATCACTTCATGATGAGTGGTCTGGCTTTCACTTGGGTGGGTTGCTACTAGTCCGAAACTATGAACTGAGTCAACTGACACTGTCACTGAACTGGATCCTGGTCCTAAATTGAAGGCAATCACGAAGTAACAACTTCCTGTATTTCAATTTTAAGGCTAAAAGTAAACAAAACACTTCCTCCTCCAGTCTACGCTGCAGTAGATCTAGTTACAGGAACCTGGATTCTGAAACAATGTATGCCGGGCGGGGCTGGCTTGGCGGGGCTGGCTGGGCTGGGCTGGCTGGGCTGGCTGGCTGGCGGGCTGGCGGGCTGGCTGGCTGGCTGGCGGGCTGGGCTAAATTGGCTTGCTGGCTGGCTGGGCTGGGCTGGGCTGGCTGGCTGGCTTGGCTGGCTGGCTGGGCGGGGCTGGCGGGCTGGGCCGGGCTGGCTGGGCCGGACTGGCCTGGGGCCGGGCTGGCGGGGGGGCTGGCTGGCGGGCTGCTGGGCTGGCTGGCTGGCGGGCGGCTGGCTGACCATGGGCTGGGCTGAATTGGGGCTGGCTGGCTGGGCTGGACCTTGAACTTGGTTGGAGCTTTCATGGGCTTGGCTACTGCCACTGAGTTGCATGGCCTACTGTATTACTACTGCAGCACTGCCACTGGTTGATCGTTAAGTTGAAAGTTAGGTTGGGGGCATCCATTCACTATTCATCCAACTGCGGCTAATAAAGTTAAACTGATGAGGCAACATCAGCAAAAACAAATACTCGCTCACCTACGATCAACTGCTGGATCTCCTGGCTAAAGAGTTTTTCATCCAAATTAGGCAAACTCAGCTCCATTAGTTCGGTTCATTTGCTGAATACATGCTGATGCACTATTCTCCATAGCTGTACGTGCTGTACGGCAAAGCGTTCATAAAAAACTGCACGTGTACAGGCATAATTCCAAACCATGTCGGATCTCTGCTGGAGAAACTTTTTCAAGTCTTTATTTCAGCAAACTGCGGCAAACCAAAACCAAACTAATCATCTCGACCTCGTCGCCAATATTATGTTCTGTCAATGTTCAAGGTTGATGTTCAGCCAAATAAAGATGACAAATAAAGCCGTATTCGTAACTTTAAAACTACATGGTGGTAGCATGGACTTTATTCGTTGAAGGCATCGATGGAAACTGCGCGCGGTACATTCGGCAATGCGTATACACAAATACACTTTGGGCGACCGGCCTTCCACGCAAGCCTCCGTAAGTGGCGCTACAGTTGGGGGGCAGCTGGGGGGCTTCTGGATAGCACCTGAATGGGAAAGTTGAATGAGCGAGAGCTCGTTCGTACTTAGGCCCGCATCTACTGGCGGTGTGGTGAGAGTGCCTCCGTACCGTAAGATCGAACTCACAACTCTGCTCCAGCTAGCTAAAATTCCTTGAATTATTTATATTCTAACTCTAAATCATTCCGTCTCTCACTCTCTTCAATTCAATAAAATCATCTGCATGTTAACATACACGATAATGAATATGTGGGACACCGTTACAACGGCGTCTCCCAAACTTCGATTGCCGAAAACGCACGCAAAACTCGCCAATGACGGACATCATCTACCCATTCATCCATCGTAAATGAAATAAATTTAGACAAAATGAAGTTGAAATGTCCGAAAGCGGCAAGGAATAATAAGTGGTTTGTCTGTGAGAAAGCAATGATCGTTGCATGCAAGATGAAAGCGCAAGCTGATAGAAGCCCCCCAGCGTGTAATGATAAACGTAGAGGGCTCACATCCATGAAAATTCACGTATCGGTGTCAACGAACTCAAACCAGCCGTATCGGTGTATACATAAAATGACAAGTCAAGACATGCATAGTCTTAATTTCAGACGTCATACATAACAATACTAATGACATTTCACTCCTCTAAATTTCCCCACCCTGGCCCCACAACAAGAGAGAGCTAAAGAGGGCTTGCGTGGTTGTGGAACTATTCTGGAGAAAACAGTTGATATTGGAAAATTCCAGCCCCCTCCGATTTATGACAATCCTGGGTCGTGCCTGTCGGAGAGAGAGAGAGAGCATCTTATGGTGTAATTGGGGTCAAAATATTTAAAATATAGTAATTATAGCAGCGAGAGAGAAATAGAGAAAGAGTGACACAGATAGAGAGGTTGAGAGTGCTCCCCCTCCATGCACACAGACAATTCAAATCGATGTCCTCATGGGGAATATACTAATGACATTTCACTCGATCGCTTGATTACATCGATTATAAAATCACATTCCAAAGCGTATGCTTCATTCTCTTTTGAATATGTATAGGCCTCGATCCATACTTGTCCTCATAGGGGAATCCGCCTAGGGAGAAACGCATTATTTTTTCATCGTCCTTTAACAAGGCATACGTTTAATAGCATTTGCCTTCATTCCTTGGCGGACATCCAATTCAAGCCGCTATGCCATTTTGAAGTTGCAAATTAAGGATTCTTCTGACAACAGGAAAATCTGTCGGACTGTGAAAGTGAAGTTTCCCTTGATACCTGTACATACCTCGATCAGGGCCTTGCATTTTCTTTTGAATTATGTTACAGAGTTGATTTGTAAATGCATGCCACAGCGTGTGCAAGAGGTGTGCTAAGAAGAGATCTTCAAAGTGCCCTGACATTTGCTCCGGGTTTAATTCGGCAAGGGTATTGGATTGGGGGGAGGGTTACGGGCAGTTAGGTTTCATTAGGTGAGGTTAGGATGAGAGTTGCAGGTTAGGCCTGGTGTTTGTTG
>NW_022145601.1:7767183-7804683 GCF_000002235.5 Strongylocentrotus purpuratus
AATCAATACCATGGCCTCTCATGAAAACTCGTGATTAAACGACAAAGTTCTCGCTGAGGAATGAGATCAAATGCTGATGAAAAATATTACAGATGGTATTAATGATCATGGCATTGGTAACTGTAACAGGGATGAATGAAGTTGCATTTTGTGAAAATTGACTGCATGTAATCATAATCATAATCATCATTATCGCAATCAAAGTCAATGAATATGATAGCCCATGAACTTGTAATTAAATAAGGAAATCTCAATGATGACTGAGATCAATGCTGATTTAAATACTGATCATGGTGCTTATAAATGGCCAGTCACATCACCAAACCAACTCTAAACTCACTCCAACTGATGTATAACACTGCCATTATTTGAAGACATTGATGAGAAAAAGATGGAGAGATAAACGCATGTAGTCAAGACAATCGAGATAACAACAAATCTTTATGCAATCGTATTTGATCTGCATCATGACTTCCATGAAAACTTTAAAAAGTGATTATAATACCCTAAACTTTAGACAACTACAGGTATAGGGAAGAAAAAGCCACCCTAATGAAAATGGCTTCATTCCAAGAAAAAAACTAGGTCCAAGTACCCTCCTTGGGTATAACGAAGGGAGACATCCTTTACATGCAGATACTCATTATCAAGGACATTCTAAACAGATTATCCCTGATTCTATCTCAGGGGCAGATTGGTAATCAATAGCATGGCCTGTCATGAATTGGGTTCTTGCTTCATTAAAAACATGCCAACGTTTCACAGGCCTCCAAATTAAGCGCAATATCTGGAGCTGGTCTCGAGGCTTCAGGGGCATCTTGAACTTGGGTTGTGAAGGGCAGGGATTAAAAGTTATTAGCTAACCCTTTCCTACAGTAAGCCTAAAATGTCATTGAACATCATACTACCTCATGTAATTTAATAACAAGTTGTTTCTATCGGTTTGGCGCAACTTTCTAAGGAATTTATATAACTCCTTTTTTTCTTAATGTATTTCAATATCACTTGTCACATCCACTTACACTGTACACATAGTGCAAATCTGAAAAATTTAGAAAAGATCACATAATAACAAAGGAGATTACTCAATTGATGAAAGTCTGCATCAATCCAATAGAATAATCTCTATTTGCTTGACGTTTTACAATAGGAATCAAACGTATAATGAAAAAGATAGTTGTTTGAATGATTCTGGCCATGGAAGTTCTGACATAAAATGTCCATACCATTACCAAACATTCTTGAGTCTACAACATTGCCATTTATAACCATCATTGGTTACATAACTTGGATTATGCATTGGAATTATATGAAGGTAATGTCTACAACATGGCTATAATATTATTAGTTAAATAACTTGGATTGTGCATTGGATTCTATGAATTGGATTCATTTGAAGGCACACAGTTGCAGTGAAGATGTGATTCATATATACCTTACACATTAATGCAAGTTTGAGTGAAACAACTGTCTGCTGTTGTTGTTGTTGTTCTCAGACACATTATCCAGCAACAATTGCTCTTAGATTAATTTCTAACACCAACAAAACTGCCACTTCAACCCTGTAGTTGTACCAAACACGGGTACTTAACCCTAGCCCTAACCTTACCTTACTTACGACCCAAATGCAACAATAATGCTAACACTACATCTTTAATGAAATTAAAGGGCAATCTTTAAAGCAGATTTTGAAATGTTCAGACACTTGACACTTTCAATTATTTGTCAAGTTTTATTTTCATCAGTTGTTGCGATACACTGGAGATCTTTCAGTACTTATTCCTTTTTATAAATATTGAGATTTCCATAGAAATTCAATACTTGGCAACCTTTTTTAGAACTCTTCCTTCTGAATCTTTGCACAGCTAATCGCTCTACTCTTCCTTTAATTTATTCCCCCTATGAAGGGTTCACAAAACATATCCCATAAAAATGTAAAACTTTCACAAATCACTAAATTTTTGCAATTAAAATAGTTTCTTGCCAGGAAAATGACATTATTTAACCCCCTGCACTAGTTTGGCCAGGAGGGATTATACCTCCCTGCATGGTCACTGACAGGTGGTTATCTCATCAAATCAGCTCTCAATTAACATAAGAAAAAGGGGATCATGGGGGACCAATGGTCACCGATTAAGCATTGTTTGCTATATAGAGGGCGCAAGTACATGTAGCTATAAGTACATGTAGTACATAGGGGCTTTAAATGTAAGTCTCTAGCCCAGGGTAGACTACAAACATGCAGTTGCTACAGCAATCGGTTCATAGTACAGAGGTCAGAAACTCCCCTTAGTATGTATACTTCATGCTGGACTTTGTTCGATATCAATATTAAACAAATATCGTTTCCATCCACCTGCATTGATCCCAATAAAACAAGAGTAAAATAGGATTTTACTTTTTACTGTAGCAGGAAAAGTAGGACTATGAATAAGAAATTTTAAAAAGCCAAATCATGCAGGATAAGATTTTTAAAGAGTACAGTTAACTAATAAAATCTAGATTTAATGCCTTAAAAGATGGGAGTTGTTGCTACCTTGTTTGGCGTTCAACAATAAGGGATAGAGCAACGTCGATCTGGCGCTGCTCAGTGGCTGCCAGGCTCACGATCAATTGGGCAAAAAGAATTTCCGTTTCGGTTTAATAAAATTTGGAGTTTACTATTAGGCTATTATTATTATTATTATTATTATTATTATTATTATTATTATTATTATTATTATTATTATTATTATTATTATTATTTATTATAATAATACTAATAATCTGCTTTTATATAGTGCCCAATACATCCATACAATGATGTGCCTAAGCGTTTACAGATATATTATCACCCCGATTATCGGATTCAGGCTTACCCACACACAATTGTTTGCACATTTTCCACTCCCTGGGGAACATTTGTGTACGCACACATGTATAACTATATACATGTACTATATCAATCAAATAATCACAACAAAAAAAATTTATTACTGAAATCTTTACAGGACCTTTACAGAAAGACCAATGTGAAAAACAGCTTTGGCTGATATTAAATGTATAAGTATTTTTAAATGAAAAATAAATGACTACTACTGCCTTTCTTGAAGATTTTTTTTTAAATAACAAACATGCACAAATAAAATGTGTTTCTTAATCAAGATACACTGTTCATTTTGGAACATTTTAATACAAGCTACAACAAAGCAATTTCAGGCTTTACAGTTTATAGGTTTTTTTTCACTGTCTTTTCACAAATGTCAGATGATAAATACTTCTTTGTCTGTGTAAAAATAAGACAAAGGTGAATTTCCTATATTTTACGCCAACTTGCTCATTAAAAAATACTGTTCAGTACATTGTCAAACTTGCAACAGAAAATGTCCCCATTTTTCCTCAAAATCCTGAATTTCAGCAGACCGTGTGGAGGCAATTGAACTCCTATTCCCTTCGATTCGAGCATAATATTTTAACATTCAAGATACACAGTGCTATGGGTGGTTTTGCTACTAGAGGTATGGTAATATATATAGCTCTAAAAGAGCCTCCCATTTTGCCTCAAAGTAGCCCGCATATTCTTTCTCTTTCAGGGCATGTGCACGAATAATGTTCTCCTACTAATGGACAAATTTCAAAAAGATGAAAAGTACCCCTGAAGAAAAATGTTTCTTGAGGGTTGCTATATCCCACTACATTTCATATCTTTAATCTCTGTTAACAATTCCTTCAATTTAAAATATGCAGTGAATTTCACCTTGGGCTACTTCTAGATGTATAATGCCATGTAAACTACGGTACCAAATAAGCTGCAAGCAACAGTCGTCGCTAGTTGCTTAGCAACTGAGCAACCACTGGCAAACACGGCGAAAAAACTAAATCGAACAATCCACCTCTGTAGTGTGGTTTTTGGAAAACGCTGGCAGATAGTCCACCAATATTTTCAGTGTAAGAGCCTCGCTCTCGTAAAAGATTCTGTTTTTTGGTCACGTGACTCTGATCACATGCAGAGCAGCTACAAGTCGTGCATGCACGCTACTCAACAAAAAATTGGAATTAGCAAACACCAACGTTTTTAAATTTGTTTTTTTTTAGTTGTGTAAATGGCAGTCAATTTTTCAGAATAGTGTTTGGGATGTGTTAATGGGACTATAGAAGACAGATGTGAAAAGAAGTATGTTTAGACAGACAACAAGCTTCTCGTATTATTGCAAGCAATGTAAACACTCACTTGGCTATCGTTCCACACACGAAAGAGTTTTCAAAACATTGTCTGTTGCTTTTAGCACCAAATTACAGAGTTTTGTCTGTTCAAGAAGTTACTAACTTCTTGGTCTGTTTCAAAAGCATCACTACAGACTTTCTCGCTCCCTCTCTCTCTCTCTCTTCCTTTCTCTCTCTCTTCCTCTCTCTCTCTTCCTCTCTCTCTCTCTCTCTTTTTCTCTCTATTTCTCTCTTGCTTGCTCACTTTCCCTCTACCTGATTGCCGATTTATTTTTTTCAACCCTCACATTTTCCTTTTTCTTAACTGTCCTCTCTTAACTGCCACTTCCCACAACCCTCTGAAATAACTATTTCTTCTAAGTACCGGTATGTTTTTATTCAGTTTTCCGTTAGCAAGTAGGTGAACATTCATTTCAAACCATGACACAGCAGAAAAGAGAGCTACATGCCAGGGGCTAATGCATGTAGATTGATGCTACAACCATTTCTAAATAAACATGACATTCTAAACATTTCTGTTTCCTCTACATACCGGTAGGCATGCCCTCAAAGGTTTTCTCTGGATCACATTATCACTCTTACATCATCAGGTGAGAGCCATAAGGGCTTTAATTCTCAATTTAATAGAGACATTAATGTCCTTTTTGGCTCTCACTCTCAACAGCTGGCATGGAGGCCTACTTCATTCTCTATTTAAAGGCCATCTGTACTAGTTTGGCTAGGAGGAATTAGACCACCCAGGGTGGTCACTGACATGTGGCTATCTAATCAACTCAGCTCTCAATTAACATAAGAAAAAGAGGATCATGGGGGACCAATTGGTCACCGATTAGGCATTGTTTTCTATATAGGGGGAGCAAGTAGCTACAAATAGTACAGTGGGGCTTTAAATAATGAAACCCTTTCTAAGGAGAGGTGAATCTGTCTCATTTCGTGGGGGGGGGGGGGGGGGGGGGAAAGAGGGCAGTGAACACTTTTACCCCTCAAATAACCCCTCAACAGATAATCAGGAAGTTACCGTGCAAACTGCCCTCCGAACTCGGCACGTGCGATCAATTATTGAATGCGTGGAGCGAGCGAGGGTGCAGCCAGGGAGACAGGCTGGCCAGAGAAGATGGGTTCTTGGCCGGATACACGTCACGCAGATCAACACGCCCGGGGTGGGAGAGGATCGGCTTTCGGCAGAGCGTTGTCTTACCATCACGCGATCCCTGCGCTTCTTTTTGATCAGCTCTGTGATGTGCGCGACGACGAGATGATGTAAACAATTTGAGAGACTGCCCATCCCGGTTTCACATTCCCAACATAAGAATCGGGTGCATTTCTATTGTGAACAATGGTCACCAGTCAACTCTAAGCCCAGCCAAGGAATCGGCAGTTAATAACATTCTTCTCATCTCTGTTGATAAAATTCCACCCAAGAACTGCTGGAATTAATTGACGGTACTCAAGAACTAGCAACATTTCACAAACAATGGGATGGCCAATAGAAATAGTTCTACAACTCATGCTTTGGTGACAATTTTTCCACAGTTAAAGATGAAGTTGAGTTCTGGTCATGCGATTGCATTGTGAAAGAAATGGGTGTGAAACCGACCAGAAAAGGTTGATCGTCTAGCATATAAGAATTTGTGTGTATTGCAAGGTTCTGGAATCATCAAAATGATAAGAAATTTGGCCAAGTCTTGGTAAAGTTACAAACACTGTACACAGAAAGATGTATATGGGACTACACGAACACGTGGCGTAAAAAGCCAGCCCCCCCCCCCCCCCCCCCCCCCGATTTTTACGATGTTACATGCATATCTAGAATATGAAGGCATTTGAAGAGCCATGCTTTTCAGGGAACATGTATTATCTGATGCTCTTCCACACTTGCATAATAAGAATGATAACGCTCACAAATTATTTTTCACCTCTTCCCAGAACTCAACCTTCTCTTTAAATTGCCTACAGTACACTAAAGGAATTCCCAATTTTTTTCAATCATGACAAATAAATATATGCCTAATCTTTATCCTCATTCTTAACCTTTTGCAATCCTTCGGATAAGCCTACATGATTGTGTTCGATAAAATAGTCCCCAGAGGAAATGTTGCTGTAACAAATATCAGGTCATCTTTGAATTCTCACCATTTATGTTCTGACAGATGAATCCTGTTTCCCTGTCAACATGGAGAAAGAGATCCAATGCAGATTCAATACACATCTAATTCTGTCACATTTATCTAAAAAATAGGGCGGGAGAGAGAGGAGGCAAGATTCCCTAAGAGCATCGGGTTGGTGATGAGATCACAATTTTTGTGCAAAATGTTCAACTATTATATCATCTGTTAGAGCAAGAAGGGAGTTAACTTTGTGTGAAAGAAGGTAATAATGTCTGTCAGACTTGACACTCCAGGGGGGTGTTTCAGAGAGCCATTTGTAGCCTTAAAATAAAATATATTCAAAAGCGAAAATTCAATTATTTTAGAATTTTTATAAATTCCACATCAAGAACATGAAATCTCCTTGATAATAGAAAATATGACTGATTTGAATCAACGTTTTATGTCTTTTAAAATAACTTTGACCAAATATTTTCATAGATGCTAACGGCTTTCCATAATTTTTAAGTCTAACTTAGGGATAAGTTCAACTTAGGATCTTTGTGAAACACCCCCCTGGTCAATTAAGGCGTTTCACAACTGTGATGCCCTTCTGGCTTCAGAAAGATAATATGTACACAAAGTGTGTAAATTGACACCACAACGATAGTAAAGTACCATATATTTTACAAAAACAAGGCCATTACCATATTATGGGCAAGCACTCCTTGCATAGAATCTGGATGGCAAAGAATAATGAGAGGCAGCTGAACAAATTACCATGGCAACCTAACCGTATTACAGAGCACTTCAAATGAACAAGATTTACTCATAAAGAGCAAAAGGCACTGCCAAGTTTAATGCAGCCTGCCGGTGTGTAGCCTATGACATTTAGCTACATGTATGTTGTTCAGTATTCTGGGTGATCTGAAATCAGACATCTTTTGATTTATTCCGATTGTGAGTATATATTCCTTCGGCGAGAATAACAAGAAAGGCTGTTTCCAGTCCCTTAAAAAAAGAAAATATGGAGTGAGGTTTTTTTTTTTACACTACATGGTTGATTATTCACTTACTTTTAAAGGCCCACTATACTACTTGTAGCTACTTGCTCCCTCTATATAGAAAACAATGTCTAATTGGTGACCAGTTGTCCCCCATGATCCTCTTTTTCTTATGTTAATTGAGAGCTGAGTTGATGAGATAGCCACCTGTCAGTGACTTCCCTGAGTGGTCTAATCCCTCCTAGCCAAACTAGTACAGACAGCCTTTAAGTGTATATGTTCAAAGCCAGAAAGCTGTTGGTTCTAAGACTGAGTTAAAGTCTTTCTGAGTCGCATACTCAGCAGACAACATCAAATTAAGTACATGTATGTACATGTATACACGTAGGGCAGGAAAATCAAGCCCAGTCGTAAAAAGTTATAAATCAATTACCAGAATCATGAACTTAATTATCCATGATGTGATTTCTTTAATTGCGATTGATCAAAAACATAGGAGGAAAACGTTTGTTGTACGCTTCAAAATCCAATCCTACAATGTGATTCTACATGTACTCCAGCGACGAATGCTCTGCGGTCAACTGTTAAGGAGTCGGTGAAGGACTAACCTCAACCCTACATGTAGACCTAGCACTTTACCTAACCCTAAACCAAACCCAGGCGCAAACCAAACCCTGACCACTTCATTATGAATTAAAGAGTATTAAAGAGAAGATTGAGTTCTGGGAAGAGGTGGAATACAATTTGTGAGCGTTATCATTGTTCCCTGAAAAGCATCGCTCTTCAAATGCCTTAATATTATAAAAATTGGGACAGATTTTTACGCCATATGTCCGTGTAGTCCCATATACATGTACATCTTTCTGTGTACAGTGCTTGCAACTTTACCAAGACTGGGCCAAATTTTTTATCATTTTGATGATTCAAGAACCTTGCAGTACACACCAATACTTATATCTTTAAAGAGAAGATGGTGTTATCTGACAAAGGTGAAAAACAAACAAAAAGTCCTCTAAAATTGAAGACGCAATTAGCAGGCTGCGTTATTGCTGCAGTTGAAATAATAGGGACTTTTAGATTTGCACAACGACAACGTGGATTGCTACGATCGACGTCCTTTTAATGCACTGCCTCGAATGGACGTCACACGTATCAGTCAATGCAAATCTAAAAGTCCCTACTAGCTCAATAGATTATCCGCATCTTCTTGGTAAAGTGAAATAGCCAGCCATTCGGCAACCAACAGGACTGATAATAAATGCATAAATCTTTGTTCAATGCCATGTTACAATTCTAATTCACCTGTTACAAATAATTGTATTTCAATAGTTGAATTGCATAAACTAATTGTTGCTGGTAGGACAAACGCTATGGCTTGTCCTCGGAATGTAAGCGATAGCATTCTGACTACAGAAATACAAGTATTTGTAATAGGTGAATGAAATAATTTCTAACACAACAAATATTTAAGCATTACATTTTATTAAATTATGAAAATGGTATATTGAGAGCTTTCTCATTCTGTAATGACAGCTTGGAAGAACGTCATGGTAAAGTGCCCTCATATTTCGAGATATAGCAAGAAATTGCTGAAGTGTTTGGACCAAACAATCGTGCCACATGTGTGTTGCTCCTTATATCCATTTCTGTGTAGAGTGCATGGCTTTTAGCAAGATTGAGTCTATTTCTGATCAATTTGACAAAATCCAAGACCATACAGTGTACACCAGTTTTATTACATAATCAACCTTTCGCAAATGCTTCGAGACAGATGAAGTTCTCTCTCAAATGTCTCAATGTTTTTCTTTATAAGAGCTCAACTTTATCTTTGAAACACATAGCAAATAATACACAGTATTACACAGAGTAACTGCTCCACTCTCTTGAATACTATTTGTCACTTTCTTGAGAGTGGTATACATGTACATGTACACAAACTAAGTGACTATTAAGTGCATTCTCAAGTCAAAATTGAATTAAATATTAAATATTTGTATATACATAACATTGCATGTCTATTCACTACGTTGCATACACACAATGTGCATGAGCCTCAGGCCAGAGCCGCCAGACACAGCTTTGCATTATTCATGCGGAAATATCGCAAAAACAAACATCTGGATTTCTTTCACTGCCTTCGATCATCATATCAGAGATCACAGATCAGTCTCATAACTGAACATTCATGATGCTTTTTAGTGATAAGCTACTAAGAAAAGCATCAGACCCTTCCCATTGCAATACATGGGTGTTATAATGAGACAATGTGTTTGTACAAGAGTGACTAAAGTCCTCTACTTGGCAAACAGGTTTTGTTTACATAACTGTATGATCGTCGAAGCACATGATGACATGACTAACTCAGTAAACAAAGAAGAAATATTACAACAGACGAAGAGAAAAGCCTAGATTCAATCATTCAGATATCTGATTATCCATATAAAGACAAATAACACACAGACATTATGGAGATCAGATGATGGATTGATGATATTCAGTCATGTAGGCCTTACATGTACACGTTAAGTCAAGACTTCACAAGTGACAACCTTTCTATACAGGCCACCTGTCTATTCTGGTTATCTATCTTGTATCACACAAAGAAGAAATACATGCAGTGGTCACCTACATGTAGACATGTACGTCAATGCAATAGAAGAAAAAAATATGTTGTAGAACCTGTCTAGAAAGCCCACCTATCTACAGCAACCACTTTTTCTTTTCCCCTGTGGCTGCAATAGACAGGTTTGATGTCTGTACAGAATACCAGAATAGGTGTATTTTATTTCCAGACATTTAATTTTCGACATGATGTGTTAAAATCTAAATGCAATGATAAGCAAATTTATTTTTAAAGACCACTTGCCTACAGCGGCAATTGTCCATTTTTCCTTCGATGGCCTTAATATACAGGTATAATTGTAGATGATGGCCTATACTGTACAACGTTATTTTTAGATATTATGTGGTTAAATAATGAGGAAATGCACAAAAACGACAATATCCTGATTATGTGGTTATCTGAGTCACAATAGAATGATGTATTGCTTGTCATGATTGATACCATGATTCTTTTGAAATCTGAGAATCATGCAAATCATTTGTAAATTGCAAATTTCATTCTAAAAAATGATTACCGGTAATTTCTGTGCATGTTCTGTTTATTATGATTAATTTGTAAAAATATTTCCTTAGTTTATTAATAATGGAATTCTGGGGTGGTTTTACTTTTATGAAAAATTTGTTTATCATTTAATGAGAGGCTTTCTAATTGTTATAACTTTAATAATTTGCAGGAAAATAAATTGTTATTGATACTTGTGAGCAACAATATCTGCATATCATCTCTTCAGAACCAGAAGGACATTGAGTCTGTGTAACAGTGTATGAGTTAACATCCTTCTGGCTCCAAACATACCCTATTTGCAAATGTTATTCTCACGTTACCTGACCAAATTTTTTTAATTATTCGCATTTGTAATTACAATCAATTGACCTCTAACTAAAGGGAAAATGAATACTATTGAAAGGTCCCTGCATTTTTCATGTCCAAGTCCAAATTTTTTTATCTCAAAAGTACTGATTACATGTGCATGATTATGACTGTGTAAATTTGATAGCGTTATTATACGGCTTGTAAAAGAGGAAGTATCAAGGATAATCATTCATACTTCCAAATGTCATGCTAATGACCAACGTATCATTATTAGCAAACAATTTTACAAAGTAATTCATAATCAACACAATTGATATTGATGGCTTACATGTATGCTCATACTACTGGTACATGTTTATGTATAGGTTCTGACAAGAGATTCGATAGATGGTTAAAGCTGCTGTTTAATCTCAGAGTCAGAAACTAATAATGCTTATTATCTTTTTTAAATTAAATTTCCTGAAATTTCAAAATTTAGACTTTCATTTCATAAATATAAAATCAAGTTGATTGGAACCCCCGCACCCTTCAAAAAGGGATTTTTATTGAGTTGGATGACACTATTTAACAAGAAATCAACAGCGATTCTAGTGATTATCCTGGTATATCGACTGGCATTCATACAGTGTAAGCCTAATTTACTGTTAATTTAGACAGCCAATCATCGCTCGTATATTCGCATCTTGTTCCTTTTAGTTTCCGTTTATATTGATCGATTTGGGCTTTCTGTTTCATTCTTGTGGTTTACTCTGATGAGAGCAAGTTGAAAAGCTTAAGTATGGCCCTTTTTAACGCTATTCTCTGATTTTGTAGTACTTACCAATCATCTTTTCAGAAATCAACACATTAACTTCGTCATATACTGAAGAAGAAGTCATATATTCAAACAGTCAAATAGTGATATGTATGAATATGAAAGAGTTACATTGTATAAAATATATGACAAGACTGCAAATCACAATAATAACAATGAATGCATGATAACTGAATCTGTATCTGTTCTGATCCTACTAGTCCTGACATACTCAAAAGGGATATATTGTTGACCAACAAGAACGTTAACATTCAAGAGAGTGTTTATTGCATTGATTTAGTACACTTTGCAGTCGTAGGGAGGAACTACAAGTTATAATTATTATCCCTTTAATTTAAAGCAATAAAGGCTAGGCTTTAACAAAATAACAAAATTACAATGAACATGTTGAATGAATACATTCCATCCATCTCTCTTGTCCACTCTAAACCAAACTTGGCTCACTCTCACTCCTAACCATGCACACAACTGGCCAACATGAAACTGGTCATAAATTATCATGAAGAAATGAGCTTTCACCATGGCCATGCCATGTAGTATTATGAAGAATTGTTGGAAAGACGATGCAAGCTCTAGCGAGATAGGGGATACTGACAACGCACACACCCAGCGTGAGCCCGCGGATGACCCACCCACTACCCGTACCAAACCCGTCAGAAAAAACAACAAATGTAATACTGATTTCCCACAAAATATCGCATATAATTTACCTGATTAACGATGACTTCCTCAAAATTACTCTTCTCGAAACAGTTTCACAAGTCTGGTAGTGATTCAATCTAGGAAACCGCATTGAACATCAATTTAGCGTCAAGGTGTTTCTTCAAGCAGTGTTGAATTGTCCACTTGAACACATTTGCGTGTGTGTAAAATCAATGGCCAGAGCCAGCCCATTCAATTCAATCGATTGATGTATGCAGAAAGATAATACAGATACAAGCTGTTTAATTTTCAGAGGTTTTTTTAGCTTTTAGTTTTACATAAAATCAAATCAAATAATTTTCTTTATAGTAAACAACATTTTTTTTATAATTCTTTTGCGCGATATCTGGAATCATCATGATTATACGCAGAAAATTATAAATATGGAAAGTCTGATAAATTATATAATTTCCCAGATGCGAGACTAGTTTAAGAAAGTCTCGAGATGATGAAAATATGATTCTGGGGTTTCGGGAAGGGGTGGGTGATAATGTCGTGAAGATTGGGGGGGGGGGTTATTATTTACCTATTCATTTTTCTTCTTCATATTTGGTGCTCCCGGGGGGGGGTGGAGAGGGGTACAGTGGCCAACACTTTGTCAGTACCCTAAGAGTGTCCTTTTTTAACGGAGGAATATAGGTGCCCCTTTTAACTTCAGATGAGTTGCCCATTTTTCTTTCTAATAATTGCCCTTTCCCCTTATCACAAGTGCCCCTATTCTAAGCTGATATGTGCTCTTTTACTTTCATTATTGTCCATTTCACATTGCAATAAATACTTTACTTTAAAAAGTGCCGCTTTTCTTTTAAATAAATTCCATTTTCCTTCTGAAACTGAGCGCCCCTTTTCCTTTTGTAATAAGTGCTCCTTCCCTCTCTTTTATTTTTGATAAATGTCCCTTTTTTACCTTTGATAAATGTCCCTATCCGAATCTGATAGGTGCCCCAATTTTAGTTTGACCAGTGCCCTTTGCCCTTTGTAATTAGTGCATTTTCAGGTGTCCCTTTCATCTCTGATGAGTGCCCCTTTTACTTTTGACAGATGCCCTTTTAATTTTTAGTAAGTGCCCCTTTTCATTTCCCCATCTGATAAGTGCTCGTATTTACTTAATGATAAGTGATAAGTGCCCCAACCCTTCTTATAAATGGCCCTTTTCATTTTTGAAAAGTGCCATATTCAAATAATGGATAAGTGCCCCTTGTTAGTTTGGATGTAATTGCGCTTTGATGATTGCCCCTTTTACCTATATTTCCAACTATAACATTAATTCTTTTCCTACCACTATGATGGAAGGCAGTGGGCAGGGGGCACGGCACAGAACCAAGAATTTCATGAGAACGAACATTGCCCCTATAATGAATATAATCGTTTTTTCAAAGCTATCAAACGTCCCTTCTCTCTGAAAAAAAATGGAGTTCATCCCAGATAATGTATTAATGACATTTTAGGGTATATTAAGACGAAACAATTTCAAACAATTGTAATTATTCGTTTTGGGACCACCCTTTGAACATGCCACTTTTTCCAAGAAAGTGCCCCTTTTATTTCGACCCCCCCCCCCCCCCCCGAATTGAAAGATGCTCCTCTACCCTTGAAACAAAATATAGACTGATTTAAAAAAAACCTTTTCATCTCACCAAAATAATAGGCCTACTTCTAATGTTATTGTTTTAGCTGATCGATACAAATCGAACGTATATTACAAGAAGTATACAAAGGAGGGCAATACTAATTTATTCATCACATATAATTTTATTCAATACTTTTTCAGTTCAAATGCTCATACGGGAAAGGCAGAAGTTTCGTAGAGTAAAAATACGCAAAAGGACAGAGAGAGAGAGAGAGAGAGAGAGAGAGACTGAAGGAAGAGAAAAGGGGCGATGAGAGTCAAAGAGAGAGAGAGAGAGACAGAGAGAGACAGAAAAAGACTAGCGAAGAGAATTATATGCACCCCATGAATTAAATAGTCAGGTATGACGAGTAACTCGATCAACATAATAGCTATTGATTCAAATATTTTGGCGGGAAAGCCCGATATTAAAAAAAGAAAATCCAGTTCGGCCTGTTATACCATAATTGTTATTGTTGATGTAAAGCCTCGGTCACAAATGCCATTACGAACTGCTACGAACGCCGTACGAACGATTTTCAGACAATGGAAATTCAGAAAGACAATGGAAAACAGGGAGATTCGTACGAAATTATCGTTCGTACGAACCTTTGTGACCGTAGCATGACCAAAGGTCCAAAGCACAATATCTCAATGTATTTCTCAAACAAATATAATAAAGGCCTATATAGCGGGAGGGGGTGCAGAGTGGTAAAACAAAACTATCAGAGAGTCTTGGTGGAGGTCATACCTCAGTCACAAGGGCCTACTTTTTATGTTACAGTGTATAAGATGGCCCCGACAGCTAAGCTAGTAGTGGCACGGTGTAATATTAATGTTTAATATATATAGATAAAACACAATTCCTGTCCTTCGTATAATACTTTACTTTGTTTACAAGTTCATTGTATGCTCATTGTATCGATCAATTAAAAGAATAGCAATAAATATGGACTTTGAGTGAGATAAAAATGGGCTTAACATCAGTTTTTCTTTTTCAAAGAGTTATACAAAAAAAAAAGCACTAGCTGGGTGTCGAGCCCGATACCTTTCAGTTACCAGGCGATTGCCTATCCACTTAACTAACTTGTTACTTATTGTTGTAGATGTAGCAAAAGACGTATTCTAACTAATTCACAGAGTCGCTTGTTAAAGAATGAGTATGTTATTTTCTCCTTTGTTGAAGAGGTGGGGGTGTCCCATTAAAAAAAAGAGATGGAAAAGTCAAAACATGGAGTACAAAGGAAAAGCTGGGAGTCGAACCGCTGCAAACTGCTGACTTAAACTTAAAATGATATGGCAATAGGCCACTGCCCTGACATAGCATAATGAATAGAACACGGGTCTATTCAATTCAGTATATGCTACGAATTCTATAACAGGGCACCAATGAATAGGGAAGCTTGGCTATTCGATTCTGTTTTCAATAGCTTGCACCTGCAATTTTTGAATAGTTACGTAACAAACTACTTAGCTCTTTCTGACATGGCACAATTAAAGAATTGAAAAAACCCGACCCTCCCTTCATCGAGCGTATTTTTTTTGTCATTTGCAATAAATGACCGCATTATGTCCCTTAAGGTACTGAGGAGGTCTTTCTCCTTGCTGGGAGGACACGCCCTTTCAATATTCACATAGGAAAAGAATATTGTTGTTGTTGTTGTTTTAGTCTTAAGGGCTGTAGTTCCAAGAAAGGAAAACAATTTCGGGACAGTTCAAAATAATGCTGGGAAATGGAAATTCAAATGATACCGTTTTAAAAACCGGTAAGATAGGTTTTAGGACAAGAAGCTCGGCAGTCGTGACTGTATTTTAAACAGAGCATCCGATATATCTGATATCTAATAGTACACTGTCAATTTAAACAAATAACTAAATAAACAAAATTAATAATGGACCTCTTTACCCAAGACTGTGGGTCTTTATCGTTGAGCACTATATGATTTTGCTCGGGTATACAGGCGAGGTGGGGTGAATGCTTTCAAATGTAAAAGGCCCTTTGTCTCACCTCGTGCAAGATTAGGGCGCTTTTATTAAATTTATAGGAGAAGTAAAACCCTGTTCATCATTGTTTTCATGTTGCTTTACATGTTGTTTACAGACTGGAAAAGGATAGAACGGGACAGTAGAGAGTGAATAAAACGAGAAAATTATAATTGTTTTTTTTTTTAAACGTTGTAAACCTGGCAATAGGAGGCTCTTGAATCCAGCTTTAAAAATGGACATGGCTTTGTGGATAAAGCTACCGGCCGCAGGCAGCTAGCTGACGACTGGCAGCTTTTAGTTTTCTGTTGGCCCCATAGAATTGAATCCCATGGAGACCATTTACACCATCAGAAACGACTGCTGACGACCGAAAAATTCTATTGGTCCCTAATGGTTTTTATTAAAATCTTTTGGTTTTCTGTTGGCCCCATAGCATTGAATCCCATAGAGACCATTTACAACATCAGAAACCAATAGAAACCAATAGGATCCATATAAACCAATAGGATCAATATATTAATAGAAACCACTAGGACGTATAGAAACCAATATGACCAATAGAAACCATTAAGACATATAGAACCAAAAGGACCAACGTAATAGAGACCAATGGGACCAATAGAAAATAATAGAAACCAATAGGTCCAATAGAAACCAACAGATGTATCTCATGCATATTCATGATTACTTTACACGTCTCACAGAAAAATACATTTATCATGATTTGTTAAGGAAATTACAACAATGCACATCAATTTTGTGATTTGTATTTTCATTCGGCAATTATTGACCAATAGATTACTCGTCTGATCAATGTTACAATTACATTCACGTTTAAGCAATACATATATTGATTATAATGATTACTAAGTTAAACCAAGAAATAATATGTTAATTATTTTTTATTATATATTGAGCCATTCAAAAAATAGTGTTCATGAATTCGCTTCAGATGATCTTCGTGATGGAGTTAATGCAAGAGATACCTATTGGTGGAAATTTGCCAACATCGAATATGAGATATCAGTAAATCACTGTTTTTTCTATAAAACTTATTGGGTCGACAATAATCTTTTATATAACTCCAAAATTGGAGGAAAAAAAATGGTTATTTTTATTATCTGGCTTTTCCGGTAAAGTATTTGAATTATTTGTAAATATATGGATTGAGATTCTCAGACTTTATTTGATTAATGGGGTGTATTGGATTCTCTTCACTGCCGACTGGCGCAGCTACCGCCCCCCCCCCCCGAGCCCTTTTAAGGAATAACCATACCAAGACTCCCCTGTAGTTTTGTCTACATTGCTCCCCCCTCACTAACAATAGGTCTCTATTTTCTTTCTTTTTTTTACATCAACAACAACAACAACAACAATACTAATTAGTATAAAACTCCAACATTTGATAAAATTATTATTATTTGTAAATATGTGGATTGAGTTTCTCAGACTTCATTAGATTAATGAGGTGTATTGTATTCTCTTCACTTGTCTCCTCCTGGCTCTCTATATTTCTCTCTCTCTCTCTCTCTCTCTCTCTCTCTCTCTCTCTCTCTCTCTCTCTCTCTCATTGGGACTGAAAAAGTATTGAATGTACTGGCACCCGATCACGTTTGCGCCCAAGTCCTAAATAGTTCAACTTTATGCATATCCAATAGTTTTTAAAAGTAGTATTATTTTAGTTACCATTTCCCAGAATAAATTTGAACTGTTAGAGCCGGTCTAGATCACATTCATTTCCATAATCTTTGAAGGTTGTAAAGGGAGCGGTCAAGAATTGATCGTTTTAAAAATAAGTAAACATTTGAAAGTACAAAGTATGAATTCTCCTGTAAATTTGCTTTGTTATATCCGAAAATATATCATGTGTATTATTGATGTTCCATTGTTTTGCTAAATTGTTTGTGAAATTATATTTTTATTGAATATTTAATAAACATCTCATTAGAGACGAAGAGAAGAAAAAAAATTGATCGTTTTAATAATAATCATCTGAAGACCTACCTGTTCACTATTAACCATTATTAATAGGCCTATTTATAGTTTACAATTCAATTCGTGTATCATGAATCACTTTTTCAAGTACCCACAAAGTTGCCCTTTTACGTGAAAATGCCCCCTTTTTTCTCTAATACGTATCCCTTCCCCCTTATTATAAATGCCCCTTTTACCTATCATTAATGACCCTATTCTAATCCGATAGGTATTCTTATTACTTTGACAAGTGCTTTTTGTCCTTTGTAAAGATGAGCCCACTTTTAGGTGTGAGGGGTCCCCCTTCTACCTCTGATAAGTGCCCCTTTTATTTTGACAAGGTGTCAAGAAATGACTTTGAATATTTGAATGTATCATGTAATAAGGCTATAAAAGACATTCTTTTTATTGTAACTACATTTCTTATCACATAGAGATGATGTAATTTGTTTGTATTCATGTTTTAAATTATGTTATAATTATTTCCAATTATTTACAATTTTTTTCTATTCAGGCTTATGATTAATATGTATAAATATTATCATGTGATATACATTTATGTAAGTTCTTTGCTAGAAGAACACTGTCTTCAGATCAGAGTCGGCGGACCCGGGGGGGGGGGACAGTGCAGCCCCACACTTTTTCAAGTACCTCTAAAATACCCCTTTTTACTTCAGATAAGTGCCCCTTTTTATTTCTAATAGGTGCCTGTTCCACATTCTTATAAGTATCCCTTACCACCTCTGATAAGTGCCCCTTCCATCCCTATTAAAATCTGAGAGGAGCCCCTTTTTACTTTAACAAGTGCCCCTTTCCTTCTTATTAAGTGCCCCTTCCCCTTCTGATAAGTGCCCCTTTTATTTTGACACGTGTCATCTTAATTTCTCTAAGAAGTGCCATTTTTCTTCTGATAATTGCCCCTTTTTCTTTGTAATAAGTGCCCATTTTGCCGTTCTCAAAAGAGTCTTTTTTTCATCTCTGATGACTGCCCCTTGTCAAGTGAGGGAAATACCTCATTTTCACCTCTGATATGTTTGTTTAATTTTCTTAAAAGTGTCCCTTTCCCTTTGGATGGGTGCTCTATTTTCCTTTCACCATAAAATGTGCTCTTTCTTTTAAACGACTAAGCGCAAACTTTTCTTTAATTTCACCCAAAGCTCGTCAGCAACACTCGCTCGCATTTAAAGGCACACTGCCATACTTGTAGCTACTTGCTCCCTCTATATAGAAAACTTCCCCAATCGGTGCCTGTTGGTCCCCCATGATCCTCTTTTTCTTATGTTAAATGAGAGCTGAGTTAATGAGATAGCCACCTGTCACAGTGACCTCGATGGCTCTCTGTGTGGTCTAATCCCTTCTGGCCCAGTAGTGGTGACGGTCTTTAAAGTTGATATAAATATGTCTCTTATTAAAGCTTATCTGCCGTAGTTAACAGGAGGGATTAAACCGCTCTACAAGGTCACTGGACAGTGGTTATCTCATCAACTCAGCTCTCAGTTAACATAAGAAAAAGAGGATCATGGGGGACCAATGGTCACCGATTAGGCATTGTTTGTTATATAGAGGGCGCAAGTAGCTACCAGTAGTGCAGTGGGCCTTTAAAAGGTCTTTGCAGTTTTTCATGATTAGATCGTGCCCAAAACCCCATCAGGGTTGTGTTTTTTCCCCCTCTTTATTAAATCTTATTTTTCGCACTACGACCTCAAAAATCTTATAATGAATAGGCCTATTCAGACCATCACACCCAACTAGAAAGTAAGATGCTTGAGCAGTATCTTGGAACATGTAAAGAGAGAAACAAAATATATAAATCATCCCTCATAATGTAATCACAATGTCTAAAAATTTAATATTTTCGCTTTGAAGTTTCAATTTGTAGGTGCCCCCACTTTGAAAAAAGCTCCGCCGCCCCTGCTTGAGATTCCAAAACAATAATAATTTTCATGGGAAGGAAGAAGAAAGTGAATAATGAAAAGTGTGACCCTGGTCAACTGTCACAGTAGTCGTGATTCAGAGTTCTTGGGATTATCCCTGAAAAGAAAGCCTTTTCTTCTTCTTTTTCTTTTTCTTTTTCTTTTTCTTCTTCTTATCATCTTCTTCTTCTTCTTCTTCTTCTTCTTCTTCTTCTTCTTCTTCTTCTTCTTCATCTTCTACTGTTTATTTATTTTTTCGTTCATTAAAAGACTGGCATCCTGGCTATTCATTGTTTTGCAAAACAACACAATAACAACACAGAAAGATTGTGTTTTAGTCGAAATTATTCTTGGTATATACAAATTATTTTAATTTGAACCTAAAGATAGAGTTAAGTATTATACATGCATTTTATCTCCCCTTTCATTGTTAGTTTTAGATTAAGATATAATCCATCGTATCTTTTTAAGCATTGGGTATGTTTTATTCTTTTCTTTTCTTTTTTCTTTTAGATCTAAAAATAATTATCAAATTACCTTGTCTTATGATATGCGTCATTCAGAGAGAGAATGTTTTGATTTGAGTACATGAATAATTGTGGCTAAAAGATGTTACGTCTTGATTGCCTTTATTTAACTTAACGGTTGAATGGAAAAACAATCATGTTAGCATTTGTGTATTGTGTGTCCTTTTTTTGTGTTTTTGATTGTATGTATTTGTGCTGTGCTAACTTTACTCTTTTTGATTGATATTTGTTTTCGTTCAACGAAGATGTGCTTCTCTGTTTTCATTACGTATCAAAGAATCTCATTCAAAATATTGTTAATCGTCTATAAATCATTGAGCGGTCAAGCCCCTAATTACATCAAAGAATTACTTCAACTCAAAGTCCAATCACACAGTCGTAGCCTGCGCAGTTCCACAGATAAATTACTGTTTCAGATTCCCCATGGCAAAACTAAAGTAACTCTTGGGGACCGTGCTTTTGCTATTGCCGCCCCCAAATTATGGAATAGCTTGCCAATAGAAATAAGAAGCACTCCATCTCTCAATGTTTTTAAATCCAATTTAAAAACTTATTTGTTCAACTGAGTGATCTTATTTTGTAGAATTTAGTAAAAAGGAGCTCTCAACCAGCGCAGCTGAATATATTTTGTATAAAAGCTGCGCTATATAAATCTATTATTATTTATTATTATTATTATTATTATTATTATTATGTTCCTAAAGTTGAGGGCGCACATCCAATCTTTGTAAAACGAGGGGCACAAACCTAAATTCAATCACTGACACGCATGTACACAAGAACCAGGGATTCGCGGTGACAATTTACATTAAAAAAATCTCTGACGAGCAACAACAATAACGTCAACATATTTTGAGAAATCCATGAAAGAAATTAACTACTAAAACAGAACAAGAACAAAAGGAATAACACAAATGAGTTTATCAAGTTTACCAGGTTCATTTTGGGTCGAAAATGTGAAGGGGGCGGGATGGGGGATACAATTTTCTATTATGCTCAAAATGATATCTCGACATGCCCCTTAAATAAAACTTGATTGTTTTTTTTTTCTTCTTGGAATTGTCATTCCCTAAGTTTACTTTTATTTGTACATTTTTTTTATTAAAAAATATTTGTCCTCATTTTCCTTTAAATATGTAGCTATTTTTTTCAACTTTTAGTGAAATAGTGGGAAGACCTATTTAAAAGTGCTTATAACATTCCTAGAAAACTTTGGCAAATGAGATAATCGCTTTGAATTTTAAAAGAGAAATTTGCTTTTAATAATTTATTTGTATGTGTTTTCCATAACAGCACTCGGAGATACCACAATTGATATTTTTCATAATATTTAACCCTATTTCTACAGCACCCCCAGCCATGGAACACGAACGTTCAATGGCCAGAGTGTGTGTGGCTAACATGCTGTAGAAATAGGATTAAAACTTGTCAACAAATGTGTTAAAAAAATTATCAGGGTCATTTTGTAAGGCCATTGATCTCTACGATTCTTTATTCATAGAGATTAGGGATAAAACTAAGAAATGCATGACACCTTTGCGTTGTTTTCACCAAGAGATGGCGCTCATTCAGAATGTTGGAAGGGAATGACTTTCTTCCCATTAATTGCCGTTTTTTCACATGAAAGTCGCTAACTTGCACCGGTACGCAATATATTCATAGAGAAATAAAAAGAGAACATGAAAATAATATAGAGAGAGGGAGATAGAGAGAGAGAGAGAGAGAGAGATAGAAGAGAGATGGGAGGGAGGGAGAGAGAGAGAGAGAGAGAGAGAGAAGAGAGATGGGAGGGAGGGAGAGAGAGAGAGAGAGAGAGAGAGAAGAGGCATACGTGATAACGAGAAGATAAAAGAAGACCAAACAAATAAGTATACAACAGAAAAAGAGGAACAAACACAAATTATAATGTTATGATCCTATTTCCTCCAGCTCTACCCCCTCACTATCTCTCTCTCTCTCTCTCCCTCTCTCTTTCATTCTCTCTCTCTCCCTCTCTCTATTTCCATCTCTCTTTCTTTCTTTTTCCATTTTCTTTCTCTTGATTTCCATCTCTCTTTCTCTTAATTTCCTTTTTTTCCTATTTATCTAAGATTATTATCTGTGCTTGATAAAGCAACTTGAATTTTGGGAAAAAGGTGGCTGTAGGAAGAAAATATGAAATATAAGTTATACAGTCTAGGCTTACGGTTGCACCATGTAAGCAGCATCTAAACGTTCTGAATGAGCGCCATCTCTTGGTGAAATTGTAAAAGTGTAACCTGCATCTCTGTGATGCGTTTTACCATCTTAGGGTTCAGTTAGTAGTTTAACTGTGATGTCGCTCCGGGAAGAAAAGGAAGAAGGAGAAAAGGAGGAAAAGGAAAAAGATAGAAGGAGGAGGAGGAGGAGGACAGCATGAAGAAGAAGTTGAAGACGAAAAAGGAGGAGATAGTAAGAGAAGGAGGAGGAACAAGAACAAAAAGGAGGTGAAAAAGAATAAGAAGAAGGAGGAGGAGGAGGAAAAGATGAAGAAGAAAAAGTTGAAGACGAAATAGGAAGTAAAAGAAGAAGAAGAAGGAGAAGAATCTGAAATCTTTCTTTTAATTTCGTTTTGAAGATCTCCATGGAGTGGAGATCTGGAAAAATTGAATTGAATTGAATTAAAAAATTGAAGAATATCAATGATTACTAATGCTTACATTGTAATTTGTTGTAATGGTGAGATATACATTTAAATGTTTTATTTTATTAGCTTTGATAACAAATTAAATATTTATAAATGCACATGTTAAACTGTATTAAAAGAAGCATACAAATTGAACTAATATACACACTGTATACATTTTTTCTTCTTCTGTGAGTTGTTGCTTAGAATAGTGCATTTTAGAGTAAAAACTTGCAAATTTACCAACCCTAACTCGCTCACTGATGAATATCTCATTGAGAATTTGCATATATATTAACTTATTTGAATGACAATTTGACTGTTCCTTGATTTTTTCTGGATATCTCATATTTCTGAGTTCACTTTAAGAAAATTGCATATTAGGTATGTCCCTTTCAGATCAAAGAGAGATTGAGACAGATACACATATTAATAAAATAAAAATGATAATTAATAAAAATATATATATGTATTTGTACATTTTCGTGTTCATCCCCCCCCCCCCCCACTATCTCTTTTTCTTTGACCAACATTGCTCTGTCAGTTAAAGGAGAAAGTTATTCAAGTTATATAATTATTATGGGCAAACTAGAGGAGATGAATAATTAATATATAATATCATATAATTTAAAATGTCCTCTACATAAGACGAAGATGGAGAGAAGAAGGAAGAAGAAGAAGAAGAGGAGAAGAAGAAGAAGAAGAAGAAGAAGAAGAAGAAGAAAAAAAGAAGAAGAAAAAAGAAGAGAAGAAAAAAAAAGAAGAAGAAGAAGAAAGAAGAAGAAGAAGAAGAAGAAGAGAAGAAGAAGAAGAAGAAGAAGAAGAAGAAGAAAAAGAAGAAGAAGAAGAAATAGAAGGAGAAGGAGAAGGAGAAGAAGAAGAAGAAGAAGAAGAAGAGGAGAGAAGAAAGAAGAAGAAGAAGAAGAAGAAATAGAAGGAGAAGGAGAAGAAGAAGGAGAAGAAGAAGAAGAAGAAGAAGAAGAAGAAGAAGAAGAAGAAATAGAAGGAGAAGGAGAAGAAGAAGAAGAAGAAGAAGAAGAAGAAGAGGAAAAAATAGAAGGAGAAGGAGAAGAAGAAGGAGAAGAAGAAGAAGAAGAAGGAGTAGGTGGAGAAGAAGAAAAAACAAATAGAAGAAATGGGAGGAGGAAGAGAAGAAAAAAAAAAAGAAAAGGAGATGAAGAGATAGAAGAAGGTGCAGCAGAATCTTTCTTTTAATTTTGTTTTTAAGATCTCCATGGAGATCTGGAAAAATTGCTACAGCCGACGGTATTTCACGTCGTCAGAGCGGGGTATTGGGATAAGTTTTCAACTAGCAATAATCGCGCCTCGGATAAACCTCATTGGCTACGATACTGCCTCTGCGCAAAGATAACTTTGGATAGAATCTCAATCATAACCAAGGCTTACATTGTAACGTGTTGTAACGGTGAGATGAACATCGAGATGTCCTATAATGTTAGCTTTTATAATAAATTGAATAATTTTAAATGAACATATTAAACTGTATTAAGAGTAGCATACAAGTTGAAATAATATACTAATAAAGTACACACGATTCTATTTGGTTGTTGCTTAGAAAAGTGCATTTTAGAGTAAAAACTTTCAAATTGACGAACACTATACCTCGCTCACTGAAGAGTATTCCAATTGAGAATTTGCATAAATAATTACTTATTTGAATGACAATATGACTGTTCCGTGACTTTCTGGTTGTCCTATATTCCTGAGTTCACTTCAAGTAATTGGCATATTGGGTATGTCCCTTTCAAACCAAATAAAGAGCATATTTTAAAAACAGAAACACATATTTTAAAAAAAGATAATAATTTATAAAAGAAACAAGACATTTTTTATATTTTCGTGTTTTGTCTTTCTTTGCTCCAAAATTGCTCTGGCAATGAAAAAAAGAAAGTTATTGAAGTTAAATAATTGTTATATGGACATTAGACATGCAAGAAGAGATAGAGGAGATAAATTATTAATAAATAATATCATATAACTTGACATTTCCTCAACATAATACGAAGATGGAGAGAAGAAGGAGGAGGCAGAAGATAAGGAAGAGGAAAAATAAGAAGAAGAAGAGAAAGAAAACAAAAGGAGGAAGAAGAAAAAGGAAAAAGAGGAAGAGGTGGTGAAGAAAATGAAGAAAAACAAGGAAGAAGAAAAAGGAAGATGAAGAAAAGATTAAGAAGAAGTCTTTCTTTAAAGTTCGTTGGTAAGATCTCAATGGAGATCTGGAAAAATTGCTACAGCCGACGGTATTTCACGTCGTCAGAGCGGGGTATTGGGATAAGTTTTCAACTAGCAATAATCGCGCCTCGGATAAACCTCATTGGCTACGATACTGCCTCTGCGCAAAGATAACTTTTACCGGAATCTTAATGATAACCAATGCTACCATTGTAACTTGTTGTAATGGTGAGATGAACATCGAAATGCCTCATAATATTAGCTTGTATAATACCATGAATAATTCTAAATAGACCTGTTAACTGTATCAAAAGAAGCACTCAAACTGAATTAATGTACACATTGTACTCATTTTTGTCTTCTGTCGGTTGGTGCACAGAATAGTGCATTTTAGAGTAAAACCTTTCAAATTTACCAACCCTACCTCGCTCACTGAAGAATCTCCCATTGAGAATTTGCATAAATAATAACTTATTTGAATGACAATATGACTGTTCCATAATCTTCTGATTGTCCCATGTCCCTGAGTTCACTTTAAGTAGGGTGTACCGAGGTATGTAGAGGTGTCGTGGAGGAGTGGATATGTCACCAGACTGTGGATTACTAGGTCCGCGGTTCAAGTCCCACCGCTGCACTAATGTCCTTTGGCAAGACATAGATCTACATTTGCCACTCTCCTCCCAGGTGTTAAATGGGTACCCGGTAGGATGCGAAAGTTACTGTGCTTAGATTAGCAAGTGTGCGCTTGTTAAAATGACGCCTGGCTGGAATGCTCCCCAGGGAGTGGAGATTGTGCATACATTGTGTGCGGGTAAGTCTGAATCTGATCACCTAGGTAATATGTAAAGCGCTTTGAGAGGGCCTTCGGTCCTGAAAAGCGCCATATTAGAACTAGCTATTATTATTATCTCTTTCCATTTTCCTTTCTCTTAATATCAGTCTTTTCTTTCTATTTACCTAATTATTATTATTGCTTCATATATGGAGCCACTTTTTTTTCTTCCAAATACAAGAGTTGCTATATATAGCAACTCTTGTATTTGGAGAAAAAAAAGGTGGCTGTTGGAAGAAGATATAGGCTTACGGTCGCACCATGTAAGCATAGCCACGCTACGATATATATATTGTTTTGTTTAAAGCTTTTTTGCCTTCATTCAGATTTTCATATACAGTATAAACATAGTGTATTGTCTTATACATTATAAACACAGACATATTACAAAAAAATATTTGTCATAAGTATTCAAACTATACATTTTCAATTAAGTATAAACAAAATTGAAACAATCCTGCACTTTGGGAGGAAACAAAACAGATTTTCCAAAATAGAAAAAAGTAAAAAGTGACGGTAATAATTCATGTTAATACTGTCGGATACAACAATATTGAAAGGAACATTTTTTACTGTATAAACATATCTCCTTTGCAAATTAATTAGTTTAATATGAATTAAGCAATCTGAATAAAGATTTCCTTGAAGGTGCAGGTGCTGCTTCATAACCCATAATAAACACATTTGTTATATTTACATAGAATGACATGTTGCATTTTTTGAAATCCTATATTTTATAATTATTATATGAGGGTCTTGTAATAGTGGAGGTCTGTAACTATACTGTTGTAAACTTGTAATTGAACAAAATAAAACAGTTGTTTTAAAACATTCTGAATGAGCGCCACCTCTTGGTGAAACTGTAAAAATGTAACCTGCATCTCTGTGATGAGTTGTACTATCTTAGGATTCAGTGGTTTAACTGTGATGTCGCTCTAAGAAGAAAAGGAAGAAGGAGACAAAAAGGGAGAAGGTGAAGAGAAGGAGGAGGAGGACAACATGAAGAAGAAGAAGAAGAAGAAGTTGAAGACGAAATGGAAAGAAGAATAAAAAGAACAAAAAAAAAAGAATAAAAGTAAAAGAAGAAATAGAAGTCTTTTTTTTTAGATTTCATTTTTAAGATCTCCATAGAGATCTGGAAAAATTGCTACAGCCGACGGTATTTCACGTCGTCAGAGCGGGGTATTGGGATAAGTTTTCAACTAGCAATAATCGCGCCTCGGATGAACCTCATTGGCTACGATACTGCCTCTGCGCAAAGATATCTGTTTGACAGAATCTCAAAGATTACCAACGCGTACATTGTAACTTGTTGTAATGGTGAGATGAACACCGAAATGTCTTCTTTTAGCTTTAATAGTAAACTAAATAATTATAAATGAACTTGTTGAAATTTATCAAAAGAAGCATACAAATTGAACTAATATACAATTTGAACTCAATTATGTTTTTTTTGGGGGGCGTTGTTACTTAGAATAGTGCATTTTAGAGTAAAAACTTACAAATTTTCCGACCCTACCTCGCTCACTGAAAAATATCCCGTTGATAATTTGCATGAAAATTTGAATGACAATACGACTGTTCCATGAGTTTCTACTTGTCCCATGGCCCCGAGTTTACTTCAAATAATTGGCATATTAGGTTTGTCCTTTAAACCTAAGGAGATGATTTTGTTTTTTGTTTAGACAAACACCGATTTAAAAAAAAGAAAGAAATTGGCTTCAGAATTGCCTTTGCGGTGAGAGGAGAAAGTCAGATAATAATTCTATGTACTAGACGTTAGACATAATAGAAGAGATATAGGAGATAATAACAAATAAATAATAAATATAATAACTTGAAATGTCCTGTTACGAAAGAAGAAGTCGAAAAGGGAATGAAGAAGAATAAGACTAAAAAGAAAAGGGACCTTGATTTGTTTCTGTTATGAATACTCGCTCGGTGTGTTCTGACAAAGTCAATCATTATCATCATCATTGTCATCATCATCATCAGTTCATCACCACCGTCGCCACCGCCATCATCAAAATCATAATCAACCCTCCTTCTCTTTCTACTCCTCTTTTTCGTCATTATTATAATTACCATTATGTTCAGCATCACCATCATCGTCATCTTCATAAAAATCACCGTCATCATCATCGTCACCATTATCATCATCACCAAGTGACACCAACACTATCATCATGATCAATCATCACCACCAACATTATCATCGTCACCATTGTCATCATCAAATAGTTATTACTAAAAATATCATTTATTTGGGTTATTTCCAAATCAGTATTCCAAGCTATCCCATCGTTGTAATTATCGTGGCACTTTGTCCCTGCGTATTACCTTGTTCCACATCAAAGAGCGCCACCTCGTGTTTATATGACCACACGCAGACTTGGTAAAAACCAAGCGGGGTATGTCAAAGTAGAGGAGAAGGAGCAGGAGGAGGAGCAGGAGGAGGAGGAGGAGCCAGGAGGAGGAGGAGGAGGAGGAGGAGAGAGGAAAGAAGGAGAAGAAGAAGAAGAAGAAGAGGAAGAAGAAAGAAAGGAAGAAAGAGACTATGATGATGAAGAAGATAATAGTAATATGTCTTGTTTACTCAGATTAGCCTCATCAGTATTTAATACTGTTCTGCCCTGCAATCATAATTATAACCCGGTTTTATGAAGCCTGGATAAAGAATATAAGACAGAAAGAGAATAATAATAATAATAATATTAATTTGTATATAGCGCTTAATACATGTCTCTAAGCGCTTTACAAAATATACTATTACCCCGGTTATTGGATTCAGTGCTTGCCCGCACACACTGTGTGCACAATCTCCACTCCCTGGGGAGCATTCCAACCGGGCGTTTCTGTACGCTCACAAGCCGTTTGACCAACAGTGACGGCCTCATCCTACCGGGCACCCATTTGACACCTGGGTGGAGAGTAGCAAGTGCAGGTTAATATCTTGCCAAAGGATTATTAGTGAAGAAGAGGGATGTCAATAATTATGATGAGGTGGAGAAGTTGAAGAGGAAGAAGAAGAATACAGAGGTATAGAGAGAGAGAGAGAGAGAGAGAAGAGAAAGAAAGAGAAAGAAAGAGAAAGAAAGAGAAAGAAAGGGAAAGATTGAGAGAGCCATGGGCTAGAGAGAGAGAGAGAGAGCCAAGAGAAAACGAGAGAGGGGGAGTTAAAACATCTTATAGCCTACCGTATCATAGAATGATACTTTTTTTCAACGTAGGAATTCCATAAAAATCAAATAAAAGTTATTTATAGGCCTACTCATCGTAGCCTTATATCTGATACAAAACCAATGAAATCACCTCTACTTTTTCTAGACAAAAAGAAACAGTTTCGTAAGTTCCACAATCGGGAGGCCTTGATAGCGTTCTGGCATTGCCATGATTCAAGAAAAAAATTGCTAAGAATGCAAAGTATATTCGATCGAGAAATAGTCAAAATGAACTCGGTCTACGTCAAATGCGCACCTTCATTGTAATCTTATCGTTTATTTCTTTTTATTTCTGAAAAAAATATAGGCCGCTTTTTCACTATCCATTGTAAAAAACATTCAAGTAACCCCAACGTCAGACGTCTCGATGCACAAGCGTCAGCAAAATCAGCATCCACGTTGCCTAGCAACCAGCTCTTCATACCTTCTGTAATCGCAATATCTGATTTACTTGAAAGATACGGACCCGTACAAAAAGAGCGTTCGCATTATTAGCAATACCAATTCTTGGCAATACACTCAAATCACGCTCATGCAGGCCAATATTGTTTTGCTTGAAATGTATGTAGGCTTCGATGCAGTCTTTTTGCCAAATGAAACCCCTCTGTGTGATCATACAAAACGCCTGTTCTGCTACAGCCTAGCCTGGGAGTCATCGATGAATCGACCCGAGAGTGACATTTCCTCTCAACGACAACGCCCATCACGTGACAAGGAAACCGTGACGTCAATGGTTATAAGCGGCTTTATTTCATTACGTGTTTGTCGTACAGTCTGTATAGCGTGCCTGCTAGCCTGCGTGGATTTGTAGTCGAGATTCATATAATCTAGCTGTGTGAAGCTGTTGTTGTTTGCGACGTGTCCTTTTCTATTTCTCTTCTAATATTAGATTTTCGACGTTTCCATCTCGCCAACCATCAAAGCTTTCACGGTCGAATATTGGATTTGTATAGGATTTAGACATCAATATAATAAAAACAGAAAAAAGACGTTCACTGTAGGCCTACATGTTGCTACGCGAACGAACCATATACTTTTCTTTAGTAGAATCTACTTCACTTAATAGAATTAGATGATCACATGTCTCTTTTGCATATTTGACGAGAAGTCATGTTATGTTATACGGTACTGTAATAGGGTCTACTAGTATTGTTTCGTTCTTTCAATTTCACATACGGCATGTTATTGATTTTACAAGGCTCGTACAATTCTGTGTTGGAATATTTGAGTGAGTACCATCATGAGCATAAAATAAAATTCGACCGGGTGAACCAAACCGTCCCTGCCCTTGTAGAAATGCCGCCATTAATTGTGAATGGAAAATTCCACAGCCATACTGTACGAGGATAAAGTCTACAATGGTCTGTAAAAGAAATTTAAAGTTTAAACAAGTAAAGGTTGACTTTTAATTGCATTAAATTTACATTAAATGAAAAAGTATGAGGCGCCACCAGGAATAGGGATATAACACTGATTTTATTCCGTTTTTTTTCTCATTATGATCATGTTTATCATTTGGTGAATTTAGGATCCTGTCGATAAACTGTCTAGTCCCAGAATCTTTTTAATTCATGCACCGTGAGAAGGAAGGTCGCCATATTGGATGATGCAAGACAGAGACCTCCGTTGAAGTTGTCCGTACGTTTTCGAGCACGGCCACTTTGAGCACTTTCGAGAAGATCCCTGAGGTTGTTATGTCCGTAGTACTCAGCTCCGTACACACTGTACTAATTACTATGGTAAAGCAGTACTGTAGGAGCGGGTCCGAAAGCCACATATCGAGTCCCGAAAAAAATACACGATAGAATAGGATTATGGGTGAATCTATAGAGGAGAGAGAGAGAGAGATATATATATTTTGAGGCTCTCTAAAATGCATATGATTGTAATATATACCTAGTTGATCCTGATGGATTTGCATCCGAAGGATTTTGTGCGTTGTATTTGCCAAGCGGAACAAAACGGCTGTTTGGTAAAACTAACTATAAACATAGCTCAAAATAAGGCACCAACAAATTGTAAAGAACGTACAAACAACAAGGAACCTATCAAGCCTTCTACAAAGTTATCTTTTTTCTTCTTTCTTTTTTCACCCTGTCCGATCGTACGATGTTTGTGGTTTACGCCCTGTGGTTGTGCACATGCGCTAAAACCCCTATGTCTAGCCAATATGTGGCACAATGATAATAACGTGTCCTCCCTTCCTTACACACAGCCGAGGCCGAGAATCGTTCGTGCTTTTTCAAGATACCATATTTACGTTCATATATTCAATTTGATGCTTATTCTCGAACAGAGGAACGAAGGGGGCAGTAAGCTTACAAAAATTGCCAAATTCATATATTTTACTGACGAAAGTGTTGAACTTCAATTTTTGCATTATACACGATATATTACACTGTAGGCCTATAGTCTAGCCTACAATAGTGTAGTAAGAAAATGAAAAACAAACATAGAAAACTATGAACAGTTTCACATCATTATAAATTGGATGTTGCGAGATATACTTTTTTAAAAACTATTTGTAGATTTAATATGTTGCTTCTAAAGATTATGTAGTCCATAAATTATGACTCCAAGTCTTGTGTGAGGAAAAGCGTTTGAAAAGATTATAGTTGCCTTTTTTTCCCCCGGACACTATCTCCCTGAACTCAATAGATGACATTAAAAAAGAAAAACAAGGCCATACACTCACTCGAGCTGAACCCGATATCATCATACACTTCATAACACACACACACAGACACACACACACACGGTTGGAAACATCGAAATGCAAGCACAACTCACAACTGTATAATCGTGTGTGCGTGGGTGTATGTGTGTGTGCATTTTTCAAGTAAATAGGCTTCGCATACACATCGTGTAGTATGTATGTATGTTACAGTGGTGTGTGTGTATTCGGAACAAAAAGCTGTGCCATTTCCCCCTTCAGCTTGTATTTATTTGGTTTTATGCTCGCTTTGTTCTTTGGAATTCATGGCCTCGAACCCCCCTAGGGCCCACATTTAATGGATTTTTCTCCATTATGAGTCGAGTCTTGCAACCCCCTCTCGCCGCTTTTACACTTTTCATTGCACAAGTAACGCTCCAGATCTAGCAGTGACGTCATCGTTATTTGCGGCAGAGGAAATAATATTGCTCACTCAAATATGATTATTTTCATGACCACGTAATACTCGCCACTGTATAACTGCGCATAGGGTATCTTCAATAGAGACCATGTATGTAGTAATAGTATAGTTAGTGTAAGGGATTTCCTTGGAAAATTTGGGTAAACTATTATGGTATAGCAGGGAGTTGTGAGTTTCCCTTGGTAGAGTTAACAGCCTAGATAATACACACTGCCCAATCTACATGTAATTCTAAAGCAATTTGTATTGCTGGTTTATAAGTTATATCATTAGGTTCATGCTCATATCTTATCTGTTAATTCTTTCAGATAATTCGATGAACAGACGTCTCTCACGACACGCAGAAAAATACTAAACAATTCAACCAAGAAAGCCTGGAAGTCCTTTTGTGGGTCATTTTTACCTTCCACATTATCGGTATTAAAATCAAGAAGAATAACGATATCATCAATAAAATATAACTGCGCATAATGATAAACCAAGACTTCGCTTTGAGTTATCTCTGTAGAAATATGACAGGTTTTGTTGACAATGAGAAAGCAATATGGCGACGAAGAGAATGACAACCAAGATGAACGCTGTAATTTTCCACGTACAAAATGCATTGCAGTGTACATATACCAATAGGAACTTCCGCAGTGAACAGACATGCGAACCGCTATTCACCCGTGTATGTTCTTTTGTCGCCGTACGTCGACCGTCCATATGAAATGAGTGCGGCCCCCTCTTTTTTCTTCTTTAAACTATAGAAGAGGGTGTTGGCTCTGCTGGGGTCTATAAATACTAGTGAAATGCCACACAATGTATTCCACATTTCCCCTAAACTATGACTTGATTCGACTGTTGCGAAACGACCAAAAAAAAAATCCCTATTCACTTTTCAGAGTTCACCCACATTATCTTCCCATTGGGAAGTGGATGCCGTCTCAATGTAGATACATGCAAGCCAATGTAGGCCCCATTTTAGAATAGCTTTGTAAAATACACATGCAGGCATGCATGACTAAATTGACTATGAAAGTTGCAAGTATTTGCCGTTTGCCAATTTTTTAAAATTGGAAATTGTGATGATTCGAAATTGTTTGCCATTACAATTTACAGTTCGATGTGAATTGTAGAAGAAATCTTAATAACGGGTATTCTCTAGAGACGACAGAAACGCTAAGAGAAAATAAATGCAAATAGTAAACTGTAGATAGATACAGTCGAGAGAGAGAGACAAACATAGAGATATAGGAAGCAAGAGACAGAGATAAATACAGAGCGGGGAATAGTATTCTATTTCGCAAGAACCATATTACAAGCACATATAAAGGGAGAATTGGAGAGAGAAACCAAGCTCCAATCTGGATGGTCCTCTCGCTCAAGCTGACCGGTCGGGAGGATAATTTAGCCTCAGCCATCACTTCGCTAAATGTCACGAGTTCAAAATACAGTCTCAAACATCAACCTTTTTTTTTTAGATCCTTCTATTAAAAAACAAGATCAATATATTAGCAAATTTAGCATGTATCAATCAAACAGATATATTTAGGATTTAAAATTGCATTCTGAAATTGTGATAACCAAATTATATATAATGGAGGGAATATGGCCCTTTATTTAGTCACAGAACAATAAATTGATATTTTACCTGCTCAGTAAAACGTAAGGGGTATGCATTCACAGACTAGGGGTACCGGATAGTTGTGCGGTAGACATTGAGCTGTGACGCACGTGAAGCTGATTGGTTGAGAAACAGAGATCCTCGTTTCCCGCTTCCCTGGCGATATGTTTTGTAGTCTTCTACTCTTCAGACTCACGTACATCATGGATACATTAATACGTTTATCTTTCTTACAAAAGCAAATTCTATGACATAAAAGGTTGTACTTACTACTATATGAAAAAAATACAGGTTCATAATAACTAAGACATATTAAACAGAATATCGCATTTAATGTAAAATATTCGTAAAATTAATTTTCTTCATATTTGAGCATGAAATGATATAAGGTCTTTTCGAAGTAGACTAATATTTGAACGCTTGCCAAATTACTCAGGCCTCGCTCACTCTCTCAGGGACGCGGAAGGAAGAATAACAAGTTTAAAGGGGCACACCGCAATGTGGGGAAAGGTTAAATAGTGTGCTACAGCATGTGCAGTTAAATAATATTTCAACAATGACCCGATTGAAAAATCGCTTTTGTTGCTACATGGACCAGTTTCTTTCTTTTGAATTTATTGAAGGAAATACCAGTGTGGTATCCGGTTAATGTTGTTTTTTCTACTGGCAGTCGTTTGTTTCCAAATCTTTCTCTTTTTGCTCGCTGTTAAAATTCAAAATCATAGTCAGCATGTCTTATATTGCGCGTTTCATACATTATTTAACCTTTGGGCGCCCTTATTACTCATAGTCATACTGGTAAATTAGTTCATGAATGTGTATTCTCTCATTATGTGGTGATATAGAGCCCTCTGAAGTGGCCTGTACGTATACATTTGTCACATTTCCCAGGCGGTAGTTTAAAACATGTATAGCGGGTATAGGCCTGTTATCAGTTTGCCCATATGTTCGTGTATCATGTCAATTGACCTAGGACTAGGCATGTTGGTTGTCATTTTCCCTTGTGTATCTGGTATATGTTTCATTATAATCATACAAAAAGTCAGTCTCTCTTTATATATGAACAAAGTTTTTGCTCCTGCTATCTCTCGCTTTCAACCCACCCAGTTTTTATCTCGTCCGATCTTATAGACATTTTTGTATAAAGATTATTTTTCCTACAAAAACGTCACATGCCCAATCTCTCTGACACTAGCATATCGTCTTAGGCCCGGTGTGATTGGCTGCTCAACATTTAATGCTTATTTCCTTTTACATATGTGTCATCTCTTGAAAAACATACGGACTCCATCAACCCGAATCGAAGACGATCCCTGAATAGCCCGTATACACTGGCGGCGCAGCACTATTCGTATTGCCAAGCATTTGTTATTGTATGAGGCGCGATGTGTGCTTCTCAATGCAGCATCTTCCATAACAAGCGGTGGAAAAGGTACTCACTTATCCAGTGGGAACGGCTTTTCTTTCTATAGCCTCACAAGGCAAAGTTTTGCATCTTGTTTGTCTCAACACGAGTTGTTCTCGAGTTCTCTCCAGAAGTTTTAGATGTCGCATTCTTTGCTAGCAGGGGCCGTACGCTGGGTCAGTCATGGGATCATCGAGACCACACACGCACACACACACTACATAAAAACAACCCATATGCCCCCCAACACTAGTTACGTTATATCACCCCTGGTAATTAAATGTTCTATGGGATCTTGTGTAGGCATGTTTAAATTTATCTGCGGTTATAAACGTGAATAACCAGTCTTCACAAATGAAGCATTGATTGAACAAAATTGTATAGTAGCCACATCGCAAATTTCGATTTGTTTTTTTTTAAAGAAAAATACGAGTCCAATGACAACGATGAAACCGTTTGACTAGCTACATGAATAGAAAATTCAGTCAACAAAAACCTCTGCTTTACTTTGTGTACGAAAGCAGAGTGCAGAGTAAAATTCGTCTCCATATTTTTATTTCATTTCTAGACGACATGCAAGCCTTTGGTTGGATCAGAATTGACATTACTAGGATCTTTTGTTGTGCCCTTCCAGTTTCCCAAAATGTCAGACACCAACCGGCGAAACGAGCCCCCTGCATGCATGCTGTGATAAACATCATGTCACATGATAAGCCATAGCTGATAATAATAATCGAAGCCAAGCCGCCATAACGGTCCTCGTTTTGCGCACGACTCCCCCAAATGTATGGACTGCCCGCGTATTCTAATTAGTTCTCAAGACAGACCCTGTTCATAAACTACGATAACCATATCAAACACATGTTTTGATCATGTAAAAGATACTAGACAGATACGTGTACATGACTTGTGTAAAATTTTGTATCCATTCTCTGGATGGCTTTATGTGTACTCGTATTTTATTAGAACTAATTGGTCTCCTTTAGACCTTTACTAATGTACTGTATGCTTGATTCTCTAAAGGACCCCATCTGCTATGTACAATTACATCTCTATGCTATTCCCACCATGCATACATTATCTGTTGTTATATATAGCTGGCAAACTTTGGAGTCAATTGTCAAGGGAATTTTTTTTTAGAGAAGCATGCATAAATTAGTAAACAGGTCTTCTGTAAAAATTAATTAAAAATATTGAGAGCCTCCAAGGTTGCATATGTATTTTCATAGTTAATGTATTGGTGCGTGTGTAAATTGAAAATAAAAGGTTTGAATCGACAGAATGAACCCTGCCGATGTTATTGCATTCCGTGAGAAAATAATCATTTTATAACTGGAATCATAGTCAACAAATCAACTGTCATTATTGTCGTGTTTGTTTTTTTCGTCTACTGCAGACTTGTCACCTAAAACGTGCGTAGTTTAATAGACCAGTTTCACGTTAGCACATTACTGCAATGACCCCGATATCCACAGATCTTAAAAACATGAAGAGTCCCACTTTTTACATTTTGAAATAATCACTCCTACAGCGATGGAGGTGCTATATAAATAGTCTTTGTTTCCCTTTTCAAAGAATACTTCCACCTGTGTATCATGGATGGCACTGAATGTGCATAAATGAATACTGTTAATAACTTTCATGAACACGTATCCAGTATTTCGTCTCCGTGTATTTCAAAATTTGTTCTGCAATGACCTTTATCTGCTCATGCTCAGACTGCAACCGTGAACTGGCTTTTTGTATGATTGATTCTTCATGACGTTGCATATATACAAGGATAGTCTCATCTTTGAAAAGCTTTATAAGATGAAAAAAGAACAGTCTAGAACAAAATCATGAAGCGGAAATGTCACTGAAACGAGCAAGCCTTGGTTTTTCACTATTTATCAAAAATTCAAATCAACATGGAAAACATAGAAAGGGAGAACTAGTATGAGTGTGGGAGTAGACGGCCATGACTCTAAAATAAAACAGAAAAAGGCAAACAAAAATAAATACAAACAAAAAGACAATCCGGAACAAAAAACAAAACATTTCCAAACAGAAACAAGAATCAAAGAGTCATGGTTCTGACGAACAACAATTATCAAATTAGTATCTCACATAAAATAAAATGATATACTTCAACCAGTTCAACTCAACATGAAAATATTGTTTTTGATAGATTCATACTAATTTCAAACAGGGCCCTAAAAGTGAAGCAAAGA